>NW_027269357.1:330947-424952 GCF_023055355.1 Agelaius tricolor | reverse complement strand
CTCAGAGCCAGGTTTTGGGGCTCAGAGTGGGATTTTGGGGGTGTTTTGGGGCTCAGAGCTGGGTTTGGGGGCTCTGGGGGGTTTGGGGTTCAGAGTGGGATTTTGGGGTGTATTGGGGGGGCTCAGAGCCGGGTTTGGGGGGGATTTTGGGGCTCAGAGCCGGGTTTTTGGGGTTCAGAGTGGGATTTTGGGGGTGTTTTGGGGGGAATTTTGGGGCTCAGAGCCAGGTTTTGGGGTTCAGAGTGGGATTTTGGGGGTGTTTTGGGGGCTCAGAGCTGGGTTTTGGGGGCTCAGAGCCGGGTTTTGGGGGGCTCAGAGTGGGGTTTTGGGTGTGTTTTGGGGCTCAGAGTGAAGTTTTGGGGGTTCTGGGGGGTCACCCACGGCCATGAGCTGATCGTGGCGGGCGGGATCGAAATCCTCCTGGAGGAGGGCGAGGCTGAGGCCGAAGGCTCCCGAGCCCGAGGCCTCCCTGATCCGCGCCAGGCGCGCCCTGAGCTCCTCGCGCTTGAGGTTCTTGAGCTGCTTCAGCTCCTCCCTGCGCCGGGCCCGCTCCTGGGGGGGCACAGACGGCTCAGGGGGGGGCCGGTGGGCGGCTCGGGACCCCCCCCGGACCTTCCTCCCCACCCTCACCTTCCTCTTCCTCTCGCGGGAGCTGCTCCGCCGCTCCTTGCGCCGCTCGTCCCGGCGCCGGACCGAGGAGGGGATGGAGCGGGGGGAAGCTCTGGAGCTGGGGAGGGGGGAAAATAAAGGGGTCAGGGACCCTCTGGGGTGCCCCAAAATCGGGGGACCCCCAGAATTACCCCCAAAATCAGGGAGCCCCCAGAATTACCCCCAAAATCCCAAAATCAACCACCCAGGGAAAGGGGTCAGGGACCCCCAGAACCACCCCCAAAATCTGGGAGCCCCAGAATTACCCCCAAAATCGGGACCCCCAGGGAAAGGGGTCAGGGACCCCCAGAATTACCCCCAAAATCGGGGACCCCCGGGGGGTGCCCCCCAAAATCAGGGACCCCCCCAGGGAAAGGGGTTAGGGAGCCCCAGAACTTCCCCAAAATCGGGGACCCCCGGAATTATCCCCAAAATCAGGGACACCCAGAATTACCCCCAGAATCTGCCCCACTCAGAGAAAGGGGTCAGGGAGCCCTAAAATCCCAAAATCAACCACCCAGGGAAAAGGGTCAGGGACCCCCAAAACTATCCCCAAAAATCAGGGACCCCCCAGGATTACCCCCAAAATCAGGGACCCCCCAGAATTACCCCCAGAATCTGCCCCACTCAGAGAAAGGGGTCAGGGACCCCCAGAATTACCCCCAAAATCAGGGACCCCCAGGGAAAGGGGTCAGGGACCCCCGGGGTTGCCCCCAAAATCAGAGACACCCAGAATTACCCCCCAAAATCTGCCCCCCAAAACAGGAGCGCGCAGTGGGAACGCCAGGATTCGTGGTGGGGGAAATAGAGGAGAGACCCCCGAACTTCCCCCCAAATTCCACCCTGTGAATCCCCTCCACCCCCAGTTTTCACCCCCCCGACCCCAATTTTCACCCCCCCAGCCCCAAATTTCGCCCCCCAGCCCCGATTTCGGCCCACCTGGCCGCCCCCGGCTCCTCGAAGCGGAAGTTGTGGCGGCGCTCGAAGTCCTGCTGGCGCTGCAGGAACTGCTCCCCCTCGTCTGAGGAGTCCTCCAGGGCCAGGCTGGGGGGCACAGGGGTCAGGGGGGGGGTCACAGGGGTCATGGGGGGGTCACACAGGGGTCAGGGGGGTCATTGGGGTCTGGGGGGGTCATTGGGGGTCCCCACTCTGAGTCCTGTGGCTGCTGCAGGAGCTGCTGCCCCTCATCCCAGGGAGGGTGGGGATGGTCTGGGGGGGAGCTCTAAAGGGTCTGGGGGTGCTCTGAGGGGTCTGGGGGTGCTTTGAGGGTGCCCTAAAGGGGTCTGGGGGTGCCCTGAGGGGGCCCTGAGGGGTCTGAGGGTGCCCTGAGGGGTCTGGGGGTGCTTTGAGGGTGCCCTAAAGGGTCTGAGGGGTGCTCAGAGGGGTCTGGGGGTGCTTTGAGGGTGCCCTAAAGGGTCTGGGGGGTGCTCACATGGGTCTGGGGGTGCCCTGAGGGGTCTGGGGGTGCCCTAAAGGGGTCTGGGGGTGCTCGGATGGGTCTGGGGGTGCTCAGAGGGGTCTGGGGGTGCCCTGAGGGGTCTGGGGGTGCTCTGAGGGGTCTGGGGGTGCCCTGAGGGGTCTGGGGGTGCCCTGAGAGCTCTGGGGGTGCCCTGAGGGGGTCCGGGGGTGCCCTGGGGGGTCCCGCTCACCCTTCCTCTCCCCGCTCCTCCTCCTCCTCCTCCTCCTCCCGAAGCCGTTGCCCCAGCAGGGTAATCCCGCAGGAAGCGCTCGCCCGGCTCCAGCCCCGGGTCCGACCAGAACCTCTGCAGGGGCTCCTGGGGGGAAACGGGGCGGGGGTCACCCGCAGGACCCCCCCTCAGACCCAGCCCCAGAGCCCCCAGAGCCTCAAAGGAGCCCCCAATCCCTCAACAGAGCCCCCAGAGCCTCCCCAAAGCCCCCAGAGCCCCCAGCCCCATCCCCAGAGCCCCCAGACCCTCCCCAGAGCCCCCAGACACTGAACAGAGCCCCCAGCCCCTCTCCACAGCCCCCAGCCCCATCCCCAGAGCCCCCAGAGCCTCCCCAGAGCCCCCAGCCCATCCCCAGAGCCCCCAGCCCCTCTCCAAAGCCCCCAGCCCCATCCCCAGAGCCCCCAGCCCCATCCCCAGCCCTCACCAGGTCCTGCAGGGGCTCCGGGGGGGGCTCGGCCTGGCCCCGCAGCCATTGCAGGTACTGCTGCTCCTCCTCGGCCTGGGGGGCAAAGGGGGAGTGAGAGACCCCCAAAAACCCCCCCAAAACCCCCCCCAAAAACCCCCCCCAGGTACTGCAGCTCCTCCTCGGCTGGGGGGAACGGGGAGTGAGAGACCCCAAAAACCTCCCCCAAAAACCTCCCCAAAAACCCCCCCCCAAACCCACCCAGGATCCCTCGGCCTGGGGGGCAAAGGGGGGAGGAGAGACCCCAAAACCCCCCCAAAACCCCCCCAAAAAGCCCCCAAAAATGCCCCCCAAACCCACCCAGGATCCCCCTCGGCCTGGGGGGGCAAAGGGGGAGTGAGAGACCCCCAAAAACCCCCCCAAAACCCCCCCAAACCGGGACCCACAGCACCCCCTGAGACCCCAAACCCCCCCAGGTACTGCTGGCCTGGGGGGGACATGGGGGGCACTGAGAGACCCCAAAAACTGCCTTGAGACCCCCCCCCAGAACCCCCAAACCTCCCTGGGATCCCCCCCCCAGCACCCCCCAAAATCTCCAGGAACCCCCAAAACCCCCCTGGGCCCCCCCAAATTCCCCCCCAGGACCCCCAAACTCCCCCCCCAGGACCCACCCAGGACCCCCAACCGCCCCCCCCAGGACCCCGAAAACCCCCCTGGACCCCCCCCAGCCCCCCCTCACCTTCTCCTCCCGGCTCCGCACCCGGGGCCGCAGCAGGGCCCCGCCCCCCCCTTCCTCCTCCTCCTCCTCTTCCTCGCTCTCGGCCACGAAGGCTCTGAAACTGCGGGGGGGGGAAGGGGAGGGGTCCAGGGTCACCCCCGCGTGCCGAGACCCCCCCCCCCAAAAAATCCCAGAGACCCCAAAAATCCAGGGATCCCAAAAAACCTCAGAAACCCCCAAAAACCTCAGAAACCCCCAAAAAAACCTCAGAAACCCCAAAAAAAACCTCAGAAACCCCAAAAAAACCTCAGAGACCCCTCCCCAAAAATCCCAGGGACACCCCCCAAAAACCTCAGAGACCCCCAAAAAATTCAAGAGCCCCCCAAAAATCCCAGGGATCCCCCCCAAAAACCCCAGGGACCCCCCCTCACCTCTCCTTGAGCGCCCGCTGGTCCTCGGCGTAGCTGGGGGAGGCTTCGGCCTGGGGGGGGAAAGGGGAATTTGGGGGGAAAAATGGGAATTTTGGGAAAAAAATGGGATTTTGGGGGGGAAAATGGGAATTTGGGGGAGGGAAATGGGATTTTGGGGAAAAAAATGGGATTTTAGGGAGGGAAATGGGAATTTGGGGGGGGAAATGGGAATTTGGGGAGGGAAATGGGATTTTGGGGGGGGAAATGTGAATTTTCAGGAAAAATGGGATTTTGGGGGGAAAATGGGAATTTGGGGAAAAAAAATGGCATTTTAGGGAGGGAAATGGGAATTTCGGAGAAAAATGGGATTTTGGGGAAGGGAAATGGGAATTTGGGGAGGGAAATGGGAATTTGGGGAGGGAAATGGGAATTTGGGGGAAGGAAATGGGAATTTGGGGAGGAAAATGGAATTTTGGGGGGGTCAGACCTCTCCCCCCTCACCTTCCTCCGCTTGGCCGCCGCCTCCTCATCCTCCTCATCCTCCTCATCCACGTATTTGCTGCGGGGGGAGGAAGGTCAGGGCAGCCCGGGGGGGGCTCAGGACCCCCCAAATCCCCCTCCCCAATTCCCCCCCTCACTCACCCCCTCGTGCTCCAGCACCACCTTCCTCTCATAATCCTTCAGGAACATCGGCCGGGCCGCCCGCTCTTCCTCCTCATCCTCCTCATCCTCATCCTCCTCATCCTCCTCGGACTCTGGGGGGGCTCAGGGTGAGCTCGGGGCGGTTTTGGGCCCCCCCTGCCCCGGGTTCGGGACCCCCCCGGCCCCGGTACCGTGGCGGGTGTAGAACGTGGTGTCCTCCCGGTAAATGCGGGGGTCCCGCGTCTTGAGCAGCGCCAGCGTCCGGTAAAACTCCCGCTCCTCACGGGGGTCCAGGGCCTGCCGGGGCACCGGGGGGGTCACCGGGGGGGGGTCACGGAGGGGTCACGGGCACCGGGATCCGCCCCCCGTCCCCGCGCTCACCACATCGTCCCCGCTGGACTCGGAGCTGGAGCTGTCGCCGCTGTCCGCGGTGTCCCCGTAACGGTCCCGCACTGCCGGGGGTACCGGCAGCGCTCAGCACCGGCGGGAAACGGGCACCGGGGGTGCCGGGACCAAACCGACACCGAGGGGAAACCGGCACCGGGAACGCTCAGCACCGGGGGCACCGGTTTCCCCCGATCGCGGGTCCCGTCCCCGGTCCCGTTCTCCCCTCTCCCGAGCTCGGTTCCCGGTCCCGTTTTCCCCGTTCCCGGTGTCTCACGGCGCTGCAGCTCCTCCCGCTGCCGGTACCGCCCGGTCCCAGCCCCGTTCCCGGTTCCCCCGGTTCCCAGCCCCGTTCCCAGCCCCGTTCCCGGTGTCTCACGGCGCTGCAGCTCCTCCCGCCGCCGGTACCGCCCGTAGCGCTCCGCGAACGCCGCATTCACGCGGAGCTCGGGCTCCGCCATGGCCGCCCACGTGACCGCCCGCCACTTCCGGATCCGCCGCCACGTGACGAAGACGCCCCGCCCCTCCCTGCGCCGGGCAGCCCCGCCCCTTCCCGCTCTTAAAAGGGCAACGGCGCCCAAAGAAGCGGGTGGGGTCCACCGCGCGCCTCTCACCCGGGACCCCCAAACTGGGACCGGCACCCCCCGCTCCGTTTCCACTCGAGACCCCCCAACACCCCCAGAGCCGCGGGACGGCGTCTCAGCTCCATCTTTATTGGGGCAGAGCAGCGGGGTGGGCGTGGGGGGGGAACTGGAGATGGGGAGGGGTCCATGGGGGTCCATGGGAGACCCCCCCCCTCAGCTGGTGCGGATCTGGTAATCTGCAAGACAGAGACAGGAGGTGAGCTGGGGGGCCAGGGCTGGGGGTCCCGGGGGTATTTGTGGGTCTCAGGGGGTATTTGGGGGTCCCAGGGGGGTTTGGGGGTCCTGGGAGGATTTGGGGGTCCCGGGGGTCCCGACTCACCCCCGCTCTGGGTGATGTAGCGCACCCAGGGCAGCGCCTGGTACCCGCTCTTCTCGATGATCTTCATGTACCGCACCTGGGGGGGCACCTGGGGAGTCACCCCCACCCCAAAAAGCCCCCCCGGAGCCCCCCCACCCTCTGCCCACATCCCCCAGGATCCCCTCCTGGAGACCCCAGACCCCGCCTGTCCCACCCCCAAACCTCCCAGGATCCCCTCCTGGAGACCCCAGACCCCCGGACCCCGCCTGTCCCACCCCCAAATGCCCCAGGCTCCCTCCCAGGGACCCCAAACCCCACGGAGACCCCACTGCCGTCCCAGTTGCTGTCCCTAAACCCCCCGGGACCCCTCGGGAGCCCCCCGGGACCCCTCGGGAGCCCCCCGGGGCACCTGGATGCCCGAGACGGTGAAGTAGGGGATCTCGAAGCGCACGGCGATGGGCGGCCGCCCCTCCTCCTCCTCCTTCTCCACGCTGGGCAGCCCGAAGTGAGCCCGCATCAGGTGCTCCTTCCCCCCCCTGCCGCCCCACAGAAACGCTGGGGACCCCCAGAGCCACCCCCGAACTGGGGGGGACACGGGGACGGGGAGAGAGGCTGGAATAGGGGCTGGGGGACAGGGGGGACATGCAGGACAGGGGCTGGGGGACAGGGGGGACCCCAGGCCAGGATTTCAGGGACAGTGGGGAAAGCCCAGGCCAGGATTTGGGGCACAGTGGGGACACCCCAGGGCAGGATTTGGGGGACAGTGGGGACACCCCGGGGCAGGATTTGGGGGACAGTGGGGACACCCCGGGATTGGGGCACAGGGGGGACCCCAGGCCAAGATTTCAGGGACAGTGGGGACACCCCAGGGCAGGATTTGGGGCACAGTGGGGACACCCTGGGACAGGATTTTGGGGACACCCCAGGGCAGGATTTGGGGCACAGTGGGGACACCCCAGGCCAGGATTTCAGGGACACCCCAGGGCAGGATTTGGGGCACAGTGGGGACACCCCAGGGCAGGCTCCTCACAGGGAAGGATTTGATGCTCCAGATGACCACGTTCCTCTCGGGCAGGTACCGGGCCGACCCCACCGTGGTCTTGAACTTGGGCGAGTCGGCGTCGCTGGGCACCGGCACCGAGATCTCCACGCCGTTGGCCACCGACTGCTTCTTGAACTGGCCCTTGGCCTGTGGGGACACACGGGGGTCACAGGGGCCGGGTGGGGGTCCCTGAGGGGCAGGGGGGGACACCCGGGCTCACCTTGACCATGATCTCCACGCGGCTGTGCGAGAACTTCTCGATGATGGACTCGATCCAGATGAGCGGCTTCACCTGGGGAGGGCACGGGGGTCACCCCTGGAGTCACCTGGGGGTCCCCGGGTGTCCCCATCACCCCAGGAGGGGTCTCCAGGTGTCCCCATCACCCCAGGAGGGGTCCCAGGTGTCCCCCCAGGTGTCCCCATCACCCCAGGAGGGGTCCCAGGTGTCCCCCCAGGTGTCCCCATCACCCCAGGAGGGGTCCTTGCCACAGGGACAGAGGTGCCGGACATACGGACAGGGGTCACAACCTCACAATCCCATGGGGAAGGGTCCCAGCCCCTCAGAGTGTGGCCCTGAACCCCCAGACTGGGTTTGCAGCCCTATATGGGGGTCCCAGCCCTCCCAGACTGGGTTTGCAGCCCCCAGGTGGGGGTCCCAGCCCCACAGGTGCTCCCAGGCCGGGGTCCCAGCCCCACAGGTGCCCCTGCCGGGGGTCCCAGCCCCACAGGTGCCCCCAGGCCGGGGTCCCAGCCCCACAGGAGCCCCCAGGCGGGGGTCCCAGCCCCACAGGAGCCCCCCTGACCTGGGTGTGCAGGCGGTAGGACATGAGCTCGAAGTCGCCGTCGGGGGGGATGAAGGAGATGGTGCGGTCGTTGTCGAAGCGGGACAGGCGGACGCACTGGTGGAACTTCACGTCCTCCAGCTCCACCGATTTGTTCTTGCCCCCTGGGATGGAGCAGGGGCTCAGGAGGGGCTCAGGAGGATCAGGGGGGTCAGGGCTGAGCCCCCCAGCCCAGCCCAGCCCAGCCCCGCACTCACGGCCCGTCAGCTCGAAGAGGACGCGGTCGTTGAGGCCCAGGCGCAGCTCCGGCATCCCCGAGAGGAAAACCTTGAGCTTGATGGTGCCCACGACCTCGCTGAGCACCACGCTGCCGCTGGCGCTCACCTGCGGGCACAGCACGGCCTGCTGGGACTGGCCCCGCCTCTGGCCTGGGCATCGGCCCCGCGCTCGCCGCCCCTGTGCGCGTGACCGGCCCTGGCGGCATCGCCTTCTGCATGGCCAGCACGTCCTGCCCCAAAACCCAGCACGTCCTGGCCCAAAACCCAACACATCCTGCCCCAGGGCCCAGCATGTCCTGCCCCAAAAACCCAACACATCCTGCCCCAAAACCCACCAGATCCTGCCCCAAAACCCAGCAGATCCTGCCCCAAAACCCAACACATCCCACCCCAATCCTCAGCACATCCTGCTCCAGTGCCCAGCACATCCCGCCCCAATACCCAACACATCCTGCCCCAAAACCCAACACATCCCGCCCCAATCCTCATTCCCGCCCCAATCCTCATTCCCGCCCCAATCCTCATCCCTATCCAACCCCAATCCTCATTCCTACCTCAATCCTCACCCCAATCCTGTTCTCTTTCCCACCCCAATCCCTCTGTCTTTCCTACCCCAATCCCCATCCCCATCCCAATCTTCATCCCTTTCCCACCCCAATCCCCATCCCTATCCCACCCCAATCCCCATCTCCTTTCCTCCCCAGTCCTGCTCCCTTTTCCCCCCAGTCCTCATCCCCTTCCCACCCCTGTCCCCGTTCCTACCCCAATCCCCATCACATCCCACCCCAACCCCATCTCTACCCAACCCCAATCCCCTTTCCCACCCTGGTCTCTCTCCTTGTCCCCCCGTGCCCCCTGACCAGCAGGTTGACGGCCTCGATGACGTCGATGAACACCTCGTTCTTGTGGCACACTCCCGTGTCCCCCTGTGCCCCCCATGTCCCCCATGTCCCCCCGTGCCCCCCATGTCCCCCCTGTGCCCCCCATGTCCCCCCTGTGCCCCCCATGCCCCCCATGCCCCCTGACCAGCAGGTTGACGGCCTCGATGACGTCGATGAACACCTCGTTCTTGTGGCACACTCCCATGTCCCCCTGTGCCCCCCATGTCCCCCTGTGCCCCCATGTCCCCCATGTCCCCCCGTGCCCCCCATGTCCCCCTGTGCCCCCCATGCCCCCCATGCCCCCCATGCCCCCTGACCAGCAGGTTGACGGCCTCGATGACGTCGATGAACACCTCGTTCTTCTTGTAGCGCAGCCCCTCGGAGCGCCAGGACACGGCGTTGGTCACCGTGGTGGGCACCCTCGACTTGCCCGTCTCCAGCTTGTTCCCCTCCTGGGTGATGTACCTGGGGAGGGGTCAGGGGTGGCAGGGGGCTCTGCAGGGGGGTCCTGCTGCCCCCCCAGACCCCTCCTCATCCTCACTCCTGCAGGATCTTGCTGTCCGTGGTCTGCGGGAAGCCAAAGTCCATCAGCTCGTCCAGCAGCTCGTAGACGATGACGAAGTTGTCGCGGATGCTCTCCTCCTCCAGCTCCTTGAAATACTCACAGAACACCTGGGGGGGACGGGGGGACACCCCCAGCGGCTCTGTCAAACCCCCCCACCCTGAATTAGGGTGGTCCTCACCCCCCCAGACCCCCGGCTCACCTCCACCACCTTGTAGAGGAAGGAGAAGACCAAGGAGGCGTTGCCGTTCTTCTTGGTGGTGGCCACCACTGCGGGCGTTAAGGAAAAAGCGGGGAGGGGGCGGCACCGGAGGGGTTCCCGGGGCTGGGTGGGGGTCCCGGGGGGGATTTGGGGAGGGGTCCCCCCGAAGGATACGGTAGAGGTTGGCGTGTTTGATCCACAGGAAGTGCACGGGGCCGTGGGTGAGCACGGGCGTGAGCGTCCCCTCCTCCTCGCGCTGCAGCAGGGCCCCCATGAAGTGCTCGATGTCCCCCAGCCCCACGTCCCCTTTGTAGCTGCGGCTGATCAGCGGCTGGGGGGGCGATGGATGGGTTAGGAATGGGGACACCCCCTCCCCAAAACCGCTCACCCCAAACCTCGGGGTCACGGGGTCACCGCCGTGACCTTGGGTGACCCTCAGGGACACTCGGGTGTCCCCCACCCCGGTGACCCCGGCAGGGTTTGGGAGGGTTGGGGGGGGTCACACATGGATCAACCCCCCCAACCCCTCCCCAAATCCTGGGGGTCACGGGGTCACCGCCGTGACCTTGGGTGACCCTCAGGGACAGAGGGGACGCTCGGGTGTGCCCCGGGGGGTTTGGGGCGCGGGCGGGGGTCTCACCTTGCCCTTGAGGTCCAGGATGAAGAGGGCGGAGGCGGCCATGGCGCCCGCGCGGCACCGTCACCTCCGGCACCGTCACCTGCCCAGGTGAGCGGCTGCGCCCAGGGCCGCGCGGGGCCTTAAAGGGGACGGCCCAGCCCCGCTCCCCCCCCCCCCGCGGGGCGGGGGTCGCACCCCGGTGCTCGGGGGGACCCCCGGGCTCGGCCACTCCATGGGGGCTTCGGCCACCCCCAGCCCGACCCCACAGGTTTGGGGTGGGGGGCGTGGGTGGGACCCTGAGACGGTTCAAAGTGGGGGGGGGTGTGGGTTTGGGACCCCTGGATGTGCCCCACCCTGGGGAGGGGTCCCTGCACCCCCAAATTCTCCCTCTTTGGGGGTCTCCGCAGCCCCTGACTCTGGTATTCCCCACTCTGGGGGTCCCTGCACCCCCAGACCCCCTGTGCCCCCCATGAGGGGTCTCCACACCCCCCCCAAACCATCAGATTCCCCACTCTGGGGGTCCCTGCACCCCCAGACCCCCGGAGCCCCCACGGCGGGGTCGCACTGAACCCCCAAAGGTGCCCCCAAGCCCCTCTGAGGGGGTCCCCGCACCCCCAGACCCCTCCGGGGGTCTCTGTACCCCAACATTCCCCACTCTGCGCGGCCCCCCAAGCCCCCAGACCCCGCTCGGGGGTCCTTGCACCCCCAGACCCCCCCCCCCGCATCCTCCGGTCCCGCCGAGCCCCGGGCGGGGCGGGACGGCCCCGGGCCCGGCCCCGAGGGCGGATCGGTGCTGAGGGCCGGGCCCGGAGCCGCCCCGCCCGCCCGCAGCCACAGCCCCGGGGCACCGGGGGTACCGGGGGTACCGGGGGAGCCGCCGCCATGGACCGGCCCGCGGGCAGGAGGGACCCGAACGGCGATTACGGTACCGAGCATCCCCCCTGTCCATCCCGGGGCTGCCCCGAACGGCGATTGCGGTACCGAGCATCCCCCCCGCCCATCCCGGGGCTGCCCAGAACGGCGATTACGGTACCGAGCATCCCCCCCGTCCATCCCGGGGCTGCCCCGAACCCCCGGCTCTGGGACCCCCAGGTTTGAGACCCCCGGGTTTGGGACCCCCGTGTCTGGGAAATCCCAGATTTTGGGCACCCTCAGGGTTTTGGAGACCCCCGGCTCGGGACCCCTCGGGTTTGGGGACCCGCGGGTATGAAAAAGCCCAGATTTGGGGATCCAGAGGGGCTTTAGACCCTTGAGTCTTGGGGATCCCGCTGGTTTTGGGGGTTTGAGGACCCCCCCAAGTTTGAGGACACGCAGGTTCAGGGACCCCCCGTGTTTGGGACCCCCGCATTTGGGACCCCTCGTGTTTGGGACCCCCGCGTTTGCGACCCCCGTGTTTGGGACCCCCCCCCGTGTTTGGGACCCCCGCGTTGGGGACCCCCGTGTTTGGGACCCCCGTGTTTGGGACCCCCGCGTTGGGGACCCCCGTGTTTGGGACCCCCGTGTTTGGGGACCCCCGTGTTTGGGACCCCCGCGTTTGCGACCCCCGTGTTTGGGACCCCCGTGTTTGGGACCCCCGCGTTTGGGACCCCCGTGTTTGGGACCCCCGCGTTTGGGACCCCCGTGTTTGGGGACCCCCGTGTTTGGGACCCCCGCGTTTGGGACCCCCGTGTTTGGGGACCCCCGTGTTTGGGACCCCCGCGTTTGGGACCCCCGCGTTGGGGACCCCCGTGTTTGGGACCCCCGCGTTTGGGACCCCTCTGTATTTGGGACCCCCCGTGTTTGGGGACCCCCGTGTTTGGGACCCTCGTGTTTGGGATCCCCGTGTTTGGGACCCCCGAAGGAGGCGGCGGCAGGGACGGGCAGGGGAGCCCCGCACGGTTTGGGGGCGCAGCCGGGGCGGCTCCGGGGGGGCTCGGAGCCCCCGGGCCGGGCGGGACCGGCCGCGTCCCCCCGTTATTCCCGGGCGGGGGCTCCCCCCGGGCCGCCCTTTGTTCGCTGTGCGCGGGGGGGCCCCCCCAGCCCTGACATCACCGGCGGCCTATGGGCGCCGGGATCCCGCCGCCGCCGCTGCCGCCGCTGCTGCCGGTGATTGATCGACCCAAACAGAACCGGGGCGGGGACGGCGCCGGCACCGCCCGCCTGCCCTTTCCCGGCACGAACCGGGCATTGCCCGCCCGTTCCCAACCTCTGCGCTGGGCTCGGCTGCCCGGTACCGGTACCGGGGCTCCGCGGTTGCTCCTGGTGCCGGAATCCCGCGGTAACCCCCGGGTTCCCCCCGGTGCCACCCGGAGACGGAGCCGGTGCCCCCCGGTTCCCCCCGGTGCAGGGGTCGGTTCTCCCCGGTGCCCCCCGGTGCCGGTGCCCGCTCTCCCCGGTTCCTCCCGGTGCCGGTGCCCGCTGTCCCCTTTCTCCCCGGTGCCACAGCCCGTTCCCCCCGGTGCCCGTGCCCGCTGTCCCCGGTTCCCCCGGTTCCGGGCTCGGTTCTCCCCGGTGCCGGTGCCCGCTGTCCCCGGTTCCCCCCGGTTCTCCCGGGTGTCGGTGCCCGCTGTCCCCGGTTCCCCCCGGTTTTCCCCCCCGGTGCCCCGCGCAGCCGGCGCTCTCCGGGGCGGGGTTTGGGCCACGTCCGTGCCCCGGAGGGCGGATTTTGGGGTGGCCCTGACGGAGGCGGGGTCACCTCAGCCCAGCCCAGCCCAGCCCGGCCCGGCACGGACGGGAACGGGAGCGGGAGCGGCGGCGGGTCCGGGGCTCGGGGCGCTCGCCGGGATGGGGGGACACGGGGACAACTACTACGGCAAACACGGTACCGGGGCTCGGGGGCACCTCTGGGGGCTCAAAGCGCGGCCGGGGCTCGGGGGAGGCTTTGGGGGGGCTCCCCCAGGCTCGGGGGGCTCCGTGCGCGGTTCCCGGCGGGTCGGGGGCACCGCCCGCTGCGGGTCGGGGGCGTTTTTGGGGCTCCAGAGCGGTTTGGGGGCGCCTTTGGGGGTTTCCTGCGGTCGGTTTGGCGCGGAAGGGGTCAAAGGGCCGCGGGGAAAGGCGGAAAACAAACCCGAAATGGGCGGAAAACGGCGCTGGAAGAGGCGAAGCAAAGCGAAAGCAAAAGCGGCCGCGCCCCGGATTTTGGGGGGCTGGGGAGGGTTGGGAGGGGGGGGCTCGGGTTTTGGGGCGTTTGGGGCCGCGGGTTTGGGGCCGCCCTGCCCGGCGGCCGCAGAACCGGCCCGACGGCCGGGACAGACCGGGACAAACCGGGACAAACCGGGACAAACCGGCTCCGGCGGTTCTGGGGCGTCACCGCGGCGCCGTCCCGGGATCGCTGCCGCCGGTTCTGGTTCTTCGGGGCGCTTTGCAGAGAGGAGATTCCCCCCCCCCCAAATATCCCAAAGCAAACGCGCTCCCGGCACCAGAAACGCTTTTTGGGGTGACCCCCCCCAAAAACACCCCCACATTTCCCTGTCTCGGGGCTGCTGCGACCCCCCCAAAATCCACCCTCAACCCCCGGCCCCCCCCGGCCCGCGCCGCTCCCACGCTGGCTCCGTTCCCACCCTAAAAATAAAAGCGGAGCAGCGGCGGCGGCGCCACGGGGGCTGCGGCGGGGCCGGGGCTGCCCCGGGGCTCGGCGGGACCCCCGGTGCCCCCCCGGGCCCGCTGTGCCCCCGGTGCTCTCTGGAATTCGGGGTTTCCGTGGGAGTTCGGGGCCTCTTTGCGGCGGCTCGGGGGCGTTCCTGGGCAGAGCCACCTGTGGGAAATGAGTTTTCTTCAGAGGGAGTCGTTGTTTCCCAGCTCGGGAAGCGGATCCGCAGATGTTTTCCTGGTTTTGCTGATCCCGAGGGGTTTTTTTTGGCTCCTTGGCTGTGGGGCGAGGAGGATGAGGAGTGCCTTCCTCCCGGGCCTGCCATCCCTCATTGCTATTCCTGTTCTTCCCCACAGGAACGCCACAGAAATATGACCCGACTTTCAAAGGTCCCATTTATGACAGGTGAGGAGAGCCCCAAAGGTCCCCAAGTCCAGGGTCCTCAAGTTCAGGATCCCAGTGTCCAGAGTCCCAAAATCCAGGGTCCCCAAGTCCAGTATCCCTAAATCCAGGGTCCCCAAGTTCAGGGTCCTCAAGTCCAGGATCTCTAAATCCAGGGTCTCCAAACCCAATGTCCCAAAATCCAGGGTCCCCAGATCCAGAGTCCCCAAACTCAGAGTCTCCAAACCCAGGGTCCCCAAAACCAATGTCCCCAAACCCAGGATCCCCAATTCCAGTGTCTGTCCCCAATCCCAGTGTCCCCACCCTGGCTGTCCCCAGTCCCAGTGTCCGTCCCCAGTCCCAGTGTCCCCAGTCCCAGTGTCCCCAGTCCCAGTGGTGTCCCCAGTGTCCCCAGTGTCCCCACCCTGGCTGTCCCCAGTCCCAGTGTCCCCACCCTGGCTGTCCCCAGTCCCAGTGTCCCCAGTGTCCCCACCCTGGCTGTCCCCAGTCCCAGTGTCCCCAGTGTCCTCAGTGTCCCCAGTCCCAGTGTCTGTCCCCAGTCCCAGTGTCCGTCCCCAGTGTCCCCAGTGTCCCCGGTGTCCCCACCCTGGCTGTCCCCAGTCCCAGTGTCTGTCCCCAGTCCCAGTGTCCGTCCCCAGTGTCCCCACCCTGGCTGTCCCCAGTCCCAGTGTCCCCAGTCCCAGTGTCCCCAGTGTCCCCAGTCCCAGTGTCCCCAGTGTCCCCAGTGTCCCCAGTCCCAGTGTCTGTCCCCAGTCCCAGTGTCCGTCCCCAGTGTCCCCAGTGTCCCCACCCTGGCTGTCCCCAGTCCCAGTGTCCCCAATCCCAGTGTCCCCAGTGTCCCCAGTGTCCCCAGTCCCAGTGTCCCCACCCTGGCTGTCCCCAGTGTCCCCAGTCCCAGTGTCCCCACCCTGGCTGTCCCCAATCCCAGTGTCCCCAGTCCCAGTGTCCGTCCCCAGTGTCCCCAGTGTCCCCACCCTGGCTGTCCCCGCTGCAGGGGCTGCACTGACATCATCTGCTGCGTCCTGCTGGTCCTGGCCATCGTGGGCTACGTCGTGGTCGGCGTCGTGGGTACGTCCTGGGGGTCTCTGGGGTCTGGGGGCTGCAGGGGGGGGGGGTGACCACGGCCTCACTGTCCTGTGCCCCCCAGCCTGGACCCACGGGGACCCCCGCAAGGTGCTTCACCCCACGGACAGCCGCGGGCAGTTCTGCGGGCAGCAGGGGACCCCCAACGAGTGAGTGCCGAGAGACCCCGAATTCCTTCAGGGGAGGAGCGTGGCGGGGGGGTTTCCCCAAACCTGGGCGGTTTTTTGGTTTGTTTTGCAGGAAAAAACCTTTCCTTTTTTACTTTGACATCGTCAAGTGCGCGAGCCCGCTGGTGCTGCTGGAGTTCCAGTGCCCGACCACGCAGGTACGGCCCCGGCCCCCTCGGGGACAGTTCCCCCCCCAGGTTCTGTGGGGCCTGAGCCCCCTCCCCGTGTGCCCCTGCCCTGCAGATCTGCGTCAGCAAATGCCCAGACCGGTACCTGACGTACCTGACGGCCTCCGGGAACGCCGCCTCGCTGGAATATTACCGGAATTTCTGCACCCCCGAGTACAAGGGCCCGCAGAAGGTGTGGGGTGTTGGGGTTCTGGGGTTGTGGGGTGATTCCTGCCCCAGGTGCTGATGTCCGGCTCGCTGTCCCCCTTGCCAGGCCGCCATCAATGTGCTGAAGGACAAGGAGTGTCCGGCCATGCTCATTCCCAGCACCCCACGTACGTCCGTAATTAGCGAGGAGCTCGTTAACGACTCGCTGGGATTTTTCCAGAGGCTGTTTGGGGGTTCTGTGGGGGTTCGGGGTTCCCGTTTTCCCCAGCTGAGCTGCGCCCCTCTGTCCCACCAGTGGCACGGAGATGCTTCCCGGCCATCCAGGCCAAGAAGGGCGTCATCATGGTGGGCAACAAGACGACCTACGAGGACGGCTGGGGGAACCACAGGAACGTCACCGAGCTGCTGGAAGGGGCCAAGTGAGTCCCGGGCCCCTCGTTAAGGAGCCTCTTCGTTAGCGCTGCTTCGCCTGATTGAGGTGTTTGCCAGGAATCCTGCACCAGAACCCCACGGTGGGAGCAGGGGTGGCAGAGGAGGCAGAGCGTGGATGGCTCTGGGGAATTTGCTGTGCACAATTGTTGAATTTCCGTGGTTTTGGGGTCCCCCCCGGGCTCCCCCTCCATCGGCGTTTCCCGTGTCCTCGCAGGAAAGCCAACGTGGTGCTGGAGACCCGGCAGCTGGCCATGAAGATCTTCGAGGATTACACGGTGTCCTGGTACTGGATCATCATGTGAGCACGGGGGGCAAAACTCGGCCGTTTCCAGTATTTCACAATCCCCCCACGAGATTTCCACGGAGCAGTGGCGCCTCCCCTGCCCGTCCCCGCCGTGGTTCTGGCGCCCGGGGGACGCCGGGAGGGTGGTGACACGCGCCTGCCGGCCTTCCTCCCGCAGAGGCCTCGTCATTGCCATGGCGGCCAGCCTCATCTTCATCGTCCTGCTGCGCTTCCTGGCCGGGATCATGGTGTGGGTGATGATCGTGATGGTGATCCTGGTGCTGGGATACGGTGAGCAGCGGGCTGGGAGCCTCTCCCTGGCTTTTCCCCGGTCTCCTTTCCCCCATTTCCAGCGGGGTTTGCCCTGCAGGATTTCACACGCCGGGTGTCTCCTTCCTCCCTGGCCGGCGTCTCCAGCTCCGCCTCTCTCAATTTTCCGCTTTTTGCCGCAGGAATCTTCCACTGTTACATGGAATACGCCAAGTTAAAAGGAGAAGCGGGGTCAGATGTGTCCCTGACTGACCTGGGCTTCCAGACTGACCTCCGTGTCTACCTGCACCTGCGGCAGACGTGGCTGGCGTTCAGTAAGCGTCCGGGAGTTGGGGATTGGGATGGGACCCTACGGGGCACGGGAAGGGGAGGTCACAGCAGGTTTTTGGGCTGTAACCATGAGAAAGAGGGACTTTGCTGGGTGTTCCTGGGAGGAGATTTCGGCGGGGGAAGGTGAAGGTGGCCCTGACGCTCCCTTCCCCTGCCCAGTGATCATCCTGTGCGTGCTGGAGCTGGTGATCGTCCTGCTGCTCATCTTCCTGCGCAAGAGGATCCTCATCGCCATCGCGCTCATCAAGGAGGCCAGCAGGTCTGGCTGTCCCTGTCCCCAGGGCCGCTGGCGCCCATCGCTCCGGGGTTTAACTGGGGTTTAACCGGGGTTTAACTGAGATTTAACCAAGGTTTAACCGGGGTTTAACTGGGGTTTAACCATCTTCTCACAGGGCCATCGGCCACGTCATGTCGTCGCTGCTGTTCCCCTTGTGCACCTTCTTCTTGCTGTGCCTCTGCATCGCCTACTGGGCCAGCACTGCTGTGTATCCTTTCCTCTTCCTCACCCTCTTCCTCACCCTCTTCCTGTTCCCTGCATCCCCGTTCCCACAAGTCCGGTGTCTCCCTGAGCATGGAGCAGGATCTGATGGCGCATCCGCCTCAGATCTCTGAGGTTTAACCCAAAACAAACCTTGGGGTGGAAGAGCAGCAGCGGGACCTTGGCGAGAGCCAAGCGGAGCCTGGTTTGGATTCGGGGCTGGGTTTGGAAAACGACCTTTCCTTGACGGTGACCCTCAGCTTCCTGTCCACCTCCAACGAGGCTGTCTACAAGGTGTTCAACGAGTCCGCGTGCCCCTTCTCTGGGCAGACCTGCAAGCCCGAGGTGAGCGCCTCAGGAAGCCCGGAACCTCTCAGAGCTGAGACCACGGGGCTCGCCCTGTGTTGACCCGCAGCGCCCCGTGTCCTCTGCAGACCTTCAACACCAGCAACGTCACCAAGCTGTGCCCCGACGCCCAGTGCCTCTTCGCGTTCTACGGCGGCGAGACCGCCTACCACAAGTACCTCATCGTGCTGCAGTTCTTCAACGTCTTCATGTTCTTCTGGCTCGCCAACTTCGTCATCGCGCTGGGCCAGGTGACGCTGGCGGGCGCCTTCGCCTCCTACTACTGGGCCTTCAAGAAGCCCGACGACATGCCGGCCTTCCCGCTCTTCTCCGCCTTCGGCCGCGCGCTCCGGTGCGTCCGTGTGTCGCCGTGAGGGCGGCCAGCAGCTCTGCCTGCGAGGCTGTGCCTCTGTAACCGGGGTGGTGCATCCCTAGGTACCACACCGGCTCGCTGGCCTTCGGCTCACTGGTCCTGGCCATCGTGCAGGTCATCAGGGTGGTCCTGGAGTACCTGGACCACCGGCTGAAAGGTACCAGGGCTGGCAATGGGGAGAGGAGCGGGGCTGGCCTGTGGTGGGAGGGTGGGGTGGGAGGAGCTGTAGGGCCCCTTCCAACCCCAGACCGTTCCATGGTGCTGTGAGGTGTTTGCTGGAGCCAGGGGGCTCGGCCAGCCCGCCCTGGTGCCAGGGAATTCATTCTGTGCCGTGCCTTGGGAAACATCAACAGCCAGAGGGAAGAGCGGTCTGGGCCTCACGCTGGGTGCCCAGGGGGCTGAGAACAGGGCTTGGGTGGGGATCCTGTGGCAGCAAGGTCGCACCAGGGACCTTGGCGTGGCTGCGGGGAGATCCGAGCCCTCTGGCTCTGGTGCTGACCCCTCTCCCTGCGCCCCACAGCCGCCGAGAACAAGTTTGCCAAGTTCCTCCTGAGCTGCCTCAAGTGCTGCTTCTGGTGCCTGGAGAAATTCATCAAGTTCCTCAACAGGAACGCCTACATCATGGTGAGAGTCGCCCTAAACCAGCTCCCTCCAAGGGGCTGCCGTGGGCCCGCTCGGAGATTTCCCTGGGAATTGTGGCTCCTGATGCTGTGGGGACACAGAGGTTTGAGGCGTTTTTCAGCTTTTTGGCTGAAAAATCTTGACCTCAGCCACATCCCGTTGGCTTTGGGGAGGACCTTCTGCGGGTGGGGTTTATTCAGCTCTGGGTCTCTGCGATGCCTGACCCCGCAGCGGATGAGGAAGCCCGTGCAGGGTGGGATTTGCACCCTCCCCTGGGTGGTGGACTCAGTGCAGCCCCGTTTCTCCCTCCTCTGCGGTGGGTTTTTCCCGCCCCCCAGATCGCCATCTACGGCACCAACTTCTGCACCTCGGCCCGGAACGCGTTCTTCCTGCTGATGAGGAACATCATCAGGTGAGATCTGGGGAAATCACCCCACGCCGTACGCGCCTCGGCTGCTTCTGTGGGAGCTCGGAGCGGGGAGCACATGCAGAGGCTCGTCCCTCTTTTGTGTGCAGGGTGGCTGTGCTGGATAAAGTCACGGATTTCCTCTTCTTCCTCGGGAAGCTCCTCATCGTGGGAAGCGTGGGTAAGTGCTGGGTTCTGCAAGTTTCTCCTCGAGGCATCCGGCTGCTGTCGCTGGTTGTGCTCCACTCCAATCACCCCTCCCATGAAGCTGGGGTGATTTTCCTTTCCGCCTTACCCACCCTTGTCCATCCCTTTGCTCTGCCAGGAATCCTCGCCTTCTTCTTCTTCACCCAGCGGATAAAGCTGGTCCAGGACACGGCGCCGCCGCTCAATTACTACTGGGTCCCGATTCTGGTGAGCTGCCCTTTCTCTTTGGGGTGACTCCAGGAGGAGAGGACAGCGACGCCCCACACACCAGGCCCTCCCCGCAGCCGGTGCCTCAAGGGGCTCCTTTGTTGGAGGTGTTTTCCCGGCCCCTGGCGCAATGGGCCCTTTGTTGGTGGCGGTTGGCGCCGCGCCCGGCCTGCGCTGCCCGCTTTGGCCTCCGTCCAGTGGTGGCTGAGGCCTTTTGTCCCCACTCGGGCTGCTCCGAACAGTCCTGCCCTGTTTTCACTTCTCCTCCTTCCTCTGGGGAATGTGGGATTCAGCACTTTCCTCCTCCTGCTGCTCCTGGAGGGGATTCCAGGCTCCCTGTGGCATCAGCGTGTGGCGTCTCTTGCAGACGGTGATCGTGGGCTCCTACCTCATTGCCCACGGGTTCTTCAGCGTATATGGCATGTGCGTGGACACCCTCTTCCTCTGCTTCTGTGAGTATCAGCAAAAACCCCCTCTCCCGTCAGGCTCAGTCCAGTTTGGGGCTTTGCTCCCGGTCCCGGGGTCCCTCCGTGTGGTTTTCTCCTGCTTTCTCCTCTCCTGACTCCTCACCTGCGTTCTCACCCGCTCTCCCCTGCCTGCTCCAGCAGAGACCCCCAGCCTGTCCGTGGGCTCCTGCATCTCTCCCTCTGTTTTGGTGCTTTGGGCTCGGTGGAATTAACTACAGCTAACCTCGATTTCCCTTTTTTTCCTCCCTCTTTCCCTTCTTTTCCACCCCTCCCGTGTCTCTGGCCACACGTTCTCCATCCTCCGCCTCCGCCCTGTCTCTCCCTGGCTCCTCCACTGCTTTTCGCACTCTCCCCCCTTCACGGCCGCTTCTTCCTGGGGCTGGAAAAGGCGAAGATCTGGAGAGAAACGATGGATCTCCGGAGAGGCCTTACTACATGTCCCCTGAGCTCAGCGAGATCCTGCTGAAGGGGCACCTAGAACCTTCCAAAAGCGCCGATAGCCAAGGCTAGGCTGCCGCGGGACCCTCCCGGCCCCCTGGCCCCAGCAGCGACTCCCGCGGCGTCACTGTTGTCCCCTGGAAGTCCTTCGAGGGGCGGCGGGTGCCGACCCTCAGTGCCCAGTGGTGTCCAACCTACCTTCCTGCCCAAAAGTTCCGCGTTCCTGTGCCAACAGAACCCACCCGGAGCCGGTTCGGGGGCTCCCGGTAGCGCCCGCGGCGGTGCCTGGAGATCCTCGTGGTCCTGAGGCAGGGATCTTCGTCCTGAGGCAGAGATCCTCGTGGTCCTGAGGCAGGGATCTTCGTCCTGAGGCAGAGCTCCTTGTGGTCCTGAGGCAGAGCTCCTCGTGGTCCTAAGGCAGAGATCCTCGTGGTCCTGGGGCAGGGATCCTCGTGGTCCTGAGGCAGAGATCCTCGTGGTCCTGGGGCAGGGATCCTCGTGGTCCTGGGGCAGGGATCCTCGTGGTCCTGAGGCAGAGATCCTCATGGTCCTGAGGCAGGGATCCTCGTCCTGAGGCAGGGATCCTCGTCCTGAGGCAGAGATCCTCGTGGTCCTGGGGCAGGGCTCCTCGTGGTCCTGAGGCAGAGATCCTCGTGGTCCTGGGGCAGGGATCCTCGTGGTCCTGAGGCAGAGCTCCTCATGGTCCTGAGGCAGGGATCCTTGTCCTGGGGCAGGGCTCCTCGTGGTCCTGAGGCAGAGATCCTCGTGGTCCTGGGGCAGGGCTCCTCGTGGTCCTGAGGCAGAGCTCCTCGTGGTCCTGAGGCAGAGATCCTTGTCCTGAGGCAGAGCTCCTCGTGGTCCTGAGGCAGAGATCCTCGTGGTCCTGGGGCAGAGCTCCTCGTGGTCCTGGGGCAGAGCTCCTCGTGGTCCTGGGGCAGGGATCCTCGTTCCCGCACGAGGGCTCCAGCACGGAGGGACGGGGCTTGGCGGGATGGGCCGGGCGGGTTCCGCCACCCCAGACCGATCTCGGGGCGTTTCCTCTGCCTCTGCTTCAGCCGAGAGCGGCGGAACTTCTTCTTCGCCCTTTCCTCACCCCCTTTTCCTTGCGGTTTTCTCACCCTTTTCCTCACCCCCGTCTCTATGCAAACCGTGGAGTTTTGAAGGATTCCGGGCGAGGTTGCAGAGCTTTGCTGCTTTAGCCCAGCTTGTCCCTGCCCGCTGTCCCAGCCATCGCAGGAGCTGTCACTGGTGGCCATTGGAACTTGGTGGCCACGGGGACTTGAAGGGTTTCACTCCAGCCATGGGGAGGGGTTTGAGATTTCTCCTCCAGAAAGCCCAGAAATTATCAAGATTTTAAAAAAAAACAGCTCTTGTGGCTCAGCCACAGCTCCCAGGACAAAGCCCTGGTGTTGACGCTCCCATTTCCATCCCAGAAGGATCCAAATCCCTCTCAAGACATCCCCTGGGCTTGGTGAGCCCGGAGCTTTGTGGCTTTGTTTGGTTTTGGGGTGTTGTTTTTCCACGGCTGGGATTTTCCAGCCTTGTTGGGAATTGCTTTGCATTGGCTCCAGAGCTGCTGGGAAGATTTAAGGGCTCCCTCCTACCCTTGGCTCTGTTCAACTTTTCCCCCCCTCGAGAACCAAAACCCCCAAATTTCCTCTTTCTTCTCAACCTCTGCGGGCCATTCCCAGATTTGCTGTATCAGAAAGAGAGAGAAAAACCCCTGGCGACCCAGGATGAGCCCAGAGGCTTTGTTGAACCTGGGAGCCGTTGTCAGAGGATCCCAGCACACCAACCCCACGCCTGCCCCCCGCCGCGGGGCCGGGGGTCTCTCTTTGCAGTGGAAGACCTGGAGCGCAACGACGGCTCGGCGGAAAAGCCCTACTTCATGTCCCAGGACCTGAGGAAGCTGCTCAAGAAGACCAACAAGGCCCAGCCCGAGGCCTAGGGCGCCCAGTGCCGCCTGTCCCACGTGGGATTGGCCTCCGTGGACCTTGGACCACCCCTGGCGGGCGTGGGTGGACGGGTGAAATGCGGATTTTCGATGACTCGGCCTTAAATCCTCGCGCGGGTAAACGATGACGAGCTTGGCGCCGCTAACGGGACTCAGGGCCTCCCCTGTGCCAGTGCCGCTCCTGGGGTAAAACCCCCCCAATTTCTGGGGAGGGTCAGCGATTCCAGAGTGAGTTCAATCGTGTTTGATCTGATTTTGGTCCCAGTGAACCCTTCTGGAGTCAGCCTGGGGGGGATCTGGTGGTGCAGGAACGAGCCGGGAGGTTCAGGCAGCTCCTCGTGGGGTGTTCTCCTTGTGGCCCCCCCCTAAAATATTGAATTATGGTTGTGCATTCCTGCCTGGAGAGCTGGGACGGGCTGGAATCGCTTCCCATCCCTCGCTGCCCTTTGTTGACACCCCAGGGCCCTGCTCTGGGCCCTAATTAATGAATTCTTTTAGGAATAAGCTAATTATTGCTTCTGTAGCCAGTGCGAGGGGTGAGGGTGGTGGGGAACGAGGGGGCCACCAGCAGAATTTGGGGCTCGAGGCTCTGTCCAGCTCTTGCACCTGCAGCTTCCACAGATTCCCCCCCCAAAATGCGCATCTGGTCCCCCCCAAATTTGTCACTTTAGGGCAAACCCTTCCCCAGCTTCCCAAATGCTCCACCTGCGTGAGGGGTTTTGGGGAGGGGGTGTGGGTGGACCTGGGGAGGGGGTTTTGGTTTCATTCCAGGTGATTTTAGCAAAGCCAGTGGCAGCCAACAACACCTGCCTCCAGCCAGGAGGGGGGGGGGAAAAAGGGATTTTATTTTGTTTGTTTTTTTTTTTGGTGTGGAAAAGGGGTCAGTTAACTCTAAAATGTAATTAACTCGAAACTGAAGTGTAACAGAATTAACCCTCAGACCCTGTGCAGCCACACAAGCAGAGCCACCACCAGCAGCTGGGCTCTTTTAGGGCTCATTTGTTTAAAAAAAGGACTTAAAATAAATGCTCTGAGGCTTTGGGGGACAATTCCCAGCTCCCAGAGGCTGGGGGGGGTCCCACCTTTCCCCCTTCCAGCGCTCACCTGGCTCCAGGAATTTGGTGCTGAGGGATCCCTTTGGCTTCTTTTTATCCCAATTCCCTGCCACCTCCGGGTTTTGTATCGTCTGGGGGAAACGTTTGTATGGAATTATCCAATCCTTTGGGGGCTTTTGTATATTTTGCTTTTCCGGGATGTTTTCGGTTCCGGTTATTTGGAGCTTTTCCAGTGAATTTTTGGGGGCGCGTTTCAGTTTCTCTGACGCCTCCGGGCAGAGCTTCCCTGTCTCTTAATTTCTCTTGATTTTTCTTTTTAAAACTCCCTAAGTTTTCCCCTTTTCCCCCCTCGTTTTTTAGTGCAGCTGATCAGTGGACTCCAGAGGAGTGGAAGGGAAAATTGAAGCCCAAAAAATGAAGGAAAATGTAAAACTAGAAAGGGGAAGGGAAAGGCAGAAAAATGAAGGGAAAGGTAAAAACAAAGCTAAAAAAAGTAACAGTAAAGCTCAACAGAAATGATCAAATGAAGCTAAAAAGAGGCAAATCCTCCCTGTTTGGGACGAGTGGGAATAATTCAGGGAATAATCACCAGACCTTGTTCCACTTACAGCCATTCCAGCACATGTCCTGCAGCTCCTGATGCTCATTCTGGATTAATTCAGTTTTTTTCTGCTCCCTGTGCAGGTTTCAGGGTGGATTTGGTTTTATTTCTGCTCAGAATGTTCGTGTTGGGGGCAAATTCTCTCTCACTCCTCGATTTTCAGCTGTTTTCCTCCCAAATCCTGACCCTTCGGGTGTGGGAACCCTGTGGGAAGCAGATGAGGAGTGGCAGGAACTGGGTTTATTTGCTTAAAAAGGCAAAAACCAGCAGGTATTTGGAAGGCTGGGAGGGAAAGCGGTGAAAGAGAGAAGAAATTTGGAAAAATGTGTTCCTGGGGAAGCCGGGCTGGCTCGGCTGCCTCCCAGCAGCATGGGATTTGAGGAGAATTAAGGATTTTTATTCCCAAAAAACCCAAGTGGCTTTTTAGAGGTGAGGGGAGCAGTGAGGGAAATATTCCTGTAAATTGGGAAATTTACAGGAGTATTTCTGAGGTTTTTTTTTTTTGGAAAACTCAAGAGCGAGGGCGGCCGTCTGGGGGGAATTTGGTGTCCAGAAAAGCTTCACTCCAAGGCTGGGTTCCTGCTTCCAGGCAAAGCTCCACGTTCAAGGCATTAAACAATGGAATTTAGGAATAACGGCGCTTTTTCCCCCCTGTCTAGAAATGTGGCTTCTGTCCCTACAATCCTGATTGTTCTGTGGGCAAGGAAAACCAACCCTGAATCCTAAGCAATGCTAAACCTGCAGGGCTGATGTTTTACAGGAAAATGCTCGTTTTTCACGCGTTTTTGAGGCATTAAGGGTGCTGTGACACTCTGGAGTCTCTGCGTCGCGACCAACAATAAAAAAGTGCCTGTTTGGACCTCGTTCTGTTGTGCGGTATCACGGGGCTCTAACGCCTCAGGGCTGACACCAATTCTGCCACATTTCACCCCAAAATGGCCATTTCAGCATTTGTTCGGCTGATTTCAAAGTGTGTGTGGGGGGTCACTGATTTTAGGGAGTTTTGGCTGAATCTGAGTAATTTTCCAACAATCCCTGAGCTGCAGGATCTCCAAGAGGGGATTTTAAAGGGCAAAGTGTTTGTTCAGACAACTATTTAATGTTGTTTTCCCTGGTCATCAAAAGCAGAAGGTGTTTTTGTGGTCAAGTGCCTCCAAAAAGGCATCTTTGATTGCCTTTTGAGGTTGTTCCCCTCAAAAATTCAATGGTTTTGAGGTCAAGTCAGTGAAAAATCTGCATTTTTGAGGTCAAACCCCTTCAGAAAAGGTGGTTTTGAGTCCAAACCCCCTCCAAATAAGGTGGTTTTGAGGTCAACCCCTTCCAAATAAGGTGATTTTGAGGTTGCTGCCCTCGTAAAAAGGCGATTTTGACATCAAACCCCTCCAAAAAAAGGCACTTTGAGGTCAAACCTTTTCATTCCTTGTCAGAGAAGGATCTTCCCGGTGGAACCCTGGCTGGGCTCCGGTGCTTCGGGGAGTGGCTCGGACGTGTCCCCTCAGGGAGATCCTCCCGGGCCATCGCTCCCCTCACGGCGTCCCCTCAGCCCGCGCCCCCCCCCCCCCCGGCCCGTTCCCGCCACCGCTCTCGGACCCGCCCCTCCTGCACCACCCTCCCTCCTCCCTCTGCCATTGGTCTTTCCCTTTGTCCATCGCCTCGTGCCGGGCCACCCTATTGGCCTGCGCCCGCCCCCACGCCGGTAGTCCCCGCCCTCCAGGCCCGTCCCACTGTCCTCCCCGCCCCCTGTCCATCACCCTCCCTCCGCCCTTTCCGATTCGCTCTGCTCCCTGTCCGTCACCCGCCCTCCGCGCCCTCCAATTGGCCCGCGTCGGCCGCGCTCTCCATGGCCCCGCCCCACCCGGCGCGCGCGCGCCCCCCGCCGGCGGCGGCCCCGCCCCCGCCGCAGTCCCGGCGCCGCCGCTCCGGCCCCCGCTCCGGCCCCGCTCCGGCCCCGCCGCGGCCGCTCCGGCCCCGCTCCGGCCCTTCCCGGGCCCCGCCGGCCGGGCCGGGCCGGGCCGCCCCCGCGAGGCACCGCCGGCAGAGCCCCGGTAGGAGCCGTGCCCACGCCGCGCGGGGGGGAGCCGCGCCGAGCCGGCCGGGCCGAGCCGGGCCGGGCCGGGGCGGTGCTGGGGCGGGAGGAGCCGGTGTGAGGTGTGTGTGGGGGGGGGGGTGTTGAGGCGGGGGGGGGCGGCGGGACGTGGTGACCCGGCCCCCCCCGTGTCCCCTCCCTCCCGCCCTGCCCATTGTGTGCAGACAAAATGGCGGCGGTGAGTGAGGGGAGGGTGGGGGGGGGGCGGCCGGGCCCCCTCACGGACCCCCCTCAGCAGCGGCCCGAGGGCCGGGGGGGGATCGAGCCGCCGCCCGGGGAACGCGGGCGTCTCACGGGGCTCCCCCGGACTCCGCTCGTTTCTGGCCGGCGCCGCTTTGTTCGCGCCGCGTTTGCAAATGGCGGCAGCGCCCGGCGGCCCCCGCGCCCCCTCCTCACCCCGCGCGCCCCCTCCTCACCCCCGAGCCCCGCTCCCCCTCCTCGTTTCTGCCCCGCGGCCCTGCCCTGGAGTGGGGACGGGGATGGGGGGTCTGAGGGGGGCCGGGCCGGTCCTTTCCCGACCCCTGGGTGGGATGTTCGGGGGGGCATCATGGAGGAGGTGGGATCACCCCCTTGGAGGGGCTTAAACCCCTCTTCCGTCCCCATCGCACCTCATCCCAGGCCGGGAATTGCAGTGGGATCATCCCCTTTGGGGGGATTTTAGCCTTCTCCCCGCTCAGGACCAGGGTTCTCCTGTGCTCAGCTTTTCGCCGCCTCTGTCCCTGCTCCCTCCCGGTTCCCGCTGCTCCAGCCCCGTTACCCGCGGCCGCTCCGTTCCTGGAGGGTTTAGGGGCACAGGGATCCAGCACCCCCTTCCCTCCGCGGGGACCGAGGGCTTTGTGCGCCCCTGGCTCCGGGATTCCCGCTGGGATCCGCGCTCCCGGCGGTTCCTGGACTGCTCCAGGAGGGTCGTGGTGTTTTGGCTCCTCATCCATGCCGGGCAGGTGCCAAAACTCAGATAAAAGCGGCCGATTCGTTCTTAAAACGCGGCCTTGAGCCCGAGCGTGGCTTCGCCTCTGTCACGCTTTCCCACGTTCAGGGCAGAAATTCCAGCCTTTTATGTCCTTTGGTTGTTTTTCCCTCCGTCCTCCCAAAAAACGCCTTCGGGAGAGTCACTCCTTCCCTTGGGAGCGCGGGAAGTTTGGTGGATTCCTCCTGCTGGGGGTGGAGTGGAGGAGGGAGTGAGGCCGAAACCAGGTGATATTCCGGAGTTTGTCCCGTTTCCAAGGGCAGGGATTGTTTTTGTCGGGATTGGGCTGCCGGTTTAACTGAGTCTGTGGTTCTTCTCCTCAAGAGACACAGGTCTGGTGGTGCTGCAGCATCAGCTCCCGCATTTCTCCCTCCAAAAATCTCAGAAGAGGGATAATGGGGACAAAGCTCTCTGGCTGTTGTGATTCTGACTGTAGGAACCGCTGGGTGGGATTTCAACCCTTTCCTTATCCAGCCTGAAGGAAACTGAGGGAATTTTAAGGAAATTAACGGGGCCTGCAGGGCCCAGCGCAGAGCAGAAGGCACCAGGAGATGCCATGTGGCTCCTTGGGAATGGTTCTCCCTGCTCAGCCGGCGCCGGTCGGGGCTTAATTACAATTCAACCCAGATTTATGGCGCTGTTAAGTCATCCTGTGAATGAACTGGCAGGATTGGAATCGGAGGGGTTTCCTTGCATGGAGTTGTGTGTCCGTACAGCGGCTGGAGGGAATGGGATTTCCTGGTTTTTATCCTAAAAATGTGAGCCCTGGAACGAATTGGAACAAAAAACAAATTGGAACAAAAAACGAATTGGAACAAAAGGCTCCTCTGCCCCAGCTGGGGGCGGTTCCCACAAAAAGGCAGGAATTTGGTGTCACTTGGGCTGAATCTGTTGAATTCCAGGACTTCTGGAATTCCCACCTGGATTTCCCAGGGCAGCTGCTCCAGCGTGGAAGGGGGAGTTCTGTCTGCTTTGGAAAGGTCCCATTTCGTGGGAAAACCTCTTGGGAATGAAGGGGAATAAGGATTAGATGCTCTGTGCTCCTCCGTGCTCAGCCTGCAGGTCTCGGGGATGTAGGGAGCGGGGAGCTGGGCTCTGGCTAACGAGCTGGGCTCTGGCTAACGAGCTGGGCTCTGGCTAATTGCTGTTCCTGCCTCCAGCTGCAGCGTGTGTGCCCCGGGCTCCGGCCGCCCCGGCTCACCCGCTCTCTGTCGCTTTCAGATCCCGCGAGGCCGCGGAGCCGCGACGCTCTGCTCGCCGGCAAAGTCCAAATAAACGCCTCAGAAAAACCCTCAGGCAGGCAGCAGAAAACGAAAATGGTGAGGGACGGGTGGATTCCCGGGCGTGGGGCGAGCATCCCTGTCCCGGAACTCCCTCAGTGTCCCCAAACGTTCCCAACCGTGTCCGCCCTCGCAGCGCCCGATGCGGATCTTTGTGAACGACGACCGGCACGTGATGGCCAAGCACTCGGCCGTGTACCCCACGCAGGAGGAGCTGGAGGCCGTGCAGAACATGGTGTCCCACACGGAGCGGGCGCTCAAAGCCGTCTCCGACTGGATCGACGAGCAGGAGAAGGTCAGCGGGGAGCAGCCGGAGACGGAGTCCATGGAGACGGCGGCCGAGGAGGAGAGCAAGGAAGGAGGGTGAGGAGCGAAGCTGCTGGGTCTGCTTTAGATCCCTACAATTCTCCTAGCTCCCTAAAAACCCTCTCGTGCTGGTGGAAAAATTGTCTTCCCTGGCTGGGGAATTAACCAAGGCAGGCTTGAGGGGAGTGCTCCAGGTTGATCCATTCTTCCAGTTGGGTGGGGGGCTCCCTAAAATTCTCTTAGCTCCCTAAAAACCCGCTCGTGCTGGTGGAAAAATTGTCTTCTCTGGCTGGGGAATTACCCAAGGCAGGCTTGAGGGGAGTGCTCCAGGTTGATCCTCACGGATCCATTCTTCCAGTTGGGCGGGGGGCTCCCTAAAATTCTCTTAGCTCCCTAAAAACCCGCTCGTGCTGGTGGAAAAATTGTCTTCCCTGGCTGAGGACTTGAGGGGAATTAAGCAAGGCTCCAGGCTGATCCTCACGGATCCATCCCCATCCCTCCAGCTGGGTGCGGCATCACCAGATTGTGAATCCCACCCTCTCCTGCTTTTCCCAGGGATCAGAAAGCCACGGAGCAGCTGACGAGGACCCTGCGGGGCGTGATGCGCGTGGGGCTGGTGGCCAAAGGCCTCCTGCTGAAGGGGGACCTGGACCTGGAGCTGGTGCTGCTGTGCAAAGACAAACCCACGGCCAAGCTCCTGGAGAAGGTTGCCGACAATCTGGGAGTGCAGCTGGCGGTGAGTGGAGCCCGTGGGGAAATTCCCTTTGGGGCAATTCTGGTCCCCCTGTTCTGGCTTGGAAAAACCTTTTCCAGAGGCGCTTTAGGATTGCTAATTGAATTTGTCCTCATTAATCGTGGAATGGTTTGGGTTGGGATCTTGGAGCTCATCCCCTTCATGAGGATGAGGGCAGGGACACCTTCCACAGGCCCCAAACCCTGTCCAGCCTGGCCTTGGGTGCTTCCAGGAATCCTGGGGCAGTCTCAGCTTCCCTGGGAATTCCATCCCAGCCCCTTCCTGCCCTCACAGGGGCAGGAGTTCCTTCCCAAAACCCACTTAAATCCCCCTTTATTCCAGCGTGAAGCCATTCTCTCTTGTCCTGTCCCTCCATCCCTTGTGCCAGGTCCCTCTCAGCTCTCCTGGAGCCCCTTTAGGTGCTCCAAGGGGCTCTGGGGTCTCCCCAGAGCTTTCCCCGCTCCAGCAGAACATTCCCAGCGCTCTGGGATTACAAAGCCATGGAACGATTTGGGTTGGGAGGGACTTTAAAACCCAGGGCTCCAGCAGAACATTCCCAGGGCTCTGGGATTGTGAATCCATGGAACGATTTGGGGTCAAAACCCAAGGCTCCAGCAGAACATTCCCAGCGCTCTGGGATTACGAAGCCATGGAACAATTTGGGTTGGGAGGGACTTTAAAACCCAGGGCTCCAGCAGAACATTCCCAGGGCTCTGGGGTTATGAAACTGTGGCACGATTTGGGTTGGAAGGGACTTCAAAACCCAAGGCTCCAGCAGAACATTCCCAGCGCTCTGGGATTACGAAGCCATGGAACAATTTGGGTTGGGAGGGACTTGTAAAACCCAAGGCTCCAGCAGAACATTCCCAGGGCTCTGGGATTGTGAATCCATGGAACAATTTGGGTTGGGAGGGACTTTAAAACCCAAGGCTGCAGCAGAACATTCCCAGGGCTCTGGGATTGTGAATCCATGGAACGATTTGGGGTCAAAACCCAAAGCTCCAGCAGAACATTCCCAGCGCTCTGGGATTATGGAGCCATGGAATGATTTGGGTTGGGAGGGACTTTTAAAACCCATCTTACCCCAACCCATGCCCGCGCCAACGCTGCAGGCGATCACCGAGGACAAGTACGAGATCATCCAGTCTGTGGGAGACGCCGCCATCATCATCAAGAACACCAAGGAGCCCCCCCTGAGCCTGACCATCCACCTGACGTCGCCCGTGGTCAGGGAGGAGCTGGAGAAGCAGCTGGCCGGAGGTACGGCCGGCCGGCGCCCGGCGTCCCGCGGCTAACGAGCGGGAAGGTGCTCTTCAGCTTCGGCCGGGGCCGTGGCAGCTCCTCCTGGCCAAATCCTCACCAAATTCCTTCACTGGGCCACCCTCGCTGAGAGATCCCGGGTGTGCTTTGCCACCCGGACCGAGCTTGCGAAGCTGAGGAGCACCTTTCACGCGGGATTTTTTGCTCTATTTTGGTTCTTTTTTGGTTGTTTTTTTTTTTTTGTTTTTAAGTATTATTATTTTATCCTTTCTTTTGGTTCCACTTGGGCCTTTAGTTCACTAATTCATCATCTCGTTGTATTACTCGTGGTTTGTTCCCTGGCCATGTCAGTGCAGTGACATGAAAATAGAAACCAGATTCGTTTAAGAAACCCAAAAAAAAAAAACCAAAAAAACAAAAACCCCCTCTTGAAGGCTTCTTGTGCGAGGAGTTGCATGTCCATGAACCGGGATGTTCCGGGGTGTTCCCCCGGTGTGTGTTGCAGCAGGACACCGGGTGCTCGGGGCTCCTCCCGTGGCTCTTGCAGCACCTCAGGTTCAGAACTCCGGAAAGCGATGCAGAGTTTTGGATAAAGTTAGCTTCTCCAAATTCCCTTTGGAATCAGAATTCCAGCGGCTGCTGGTTGTGCGCTCCAATTCCGATGGGCTCCGTAGGGCCGGCAGTTCCCCCGCTCCGCACTAGCCTTATCTAAAACCCTGATCTGAGCAAGTTCGGGCGACTTGAGGCCCTCCCTCAGTTTTGCTGCAGCACAAACCGGGACCTCTTTGTGCTCTTGATTGTTGATCTCTGGTGTTGATCTCTGACCTCGTCTCCGAGCCTTCTAGTTTGTCGATTTTAGGGACGCTGGACCTTTGGCCAACAGGACGTTCTCTGTCGCGGGCCGGGGCCGGGGCAGCCATCCTTCCGGGCGGAGGGTTCCCTGGATCCTCTCCGAGCCTGGCCCTTCTTCCCTCCTCCCCACCCTGTGCTCCGGCTGGAGCCGGGCTCTCACCCCCTCAAATTTCCCCACGCCGGCCTCGCCGCCGCCTCTCCATCCATCCAGGATTTATTTCTGTGCCCTCCGCCGAGCCTCACGCCCGGTCTCCTCCTCTTCCTCCTCCTGCTCCTCCTTCTCCCAGCGCACATTCCAGTCCATCCCTCCCTGGGAGTTGAGCTTCCCCAGTGTCCAGGCGAGGCCGCAGCCCCTTCCCTCCCGCTCCCAGCATCCCAGCAGGATTTTTTGGGAGCCCCAGCTGCCCGTTAGGATGCTGCCTCTTCCCCCTCGGCCCGACAGAAGCCCCTTGGTCAAACCGTGCCTTGTCTTCTTATTCCATCCACGACTAGAAACGCTCTCAGTCACCGACTCCCCGGACGTTCTGGACAGGCAGAAATGCCTTGCTGCCTTGGCGTCTCTGCGCCACGCCAAGTGGTTCCAGGTTTGCATTTTGTTCTTATATTTATCTTTAAGTAGAAGCGTTGGTAAAACTCTTTTAAGGGGCTGAGTGTTCTTGTTGGAGTTGGAGTTTCAAGCGGCCGCTGGCCGCTCGGAGGTGCCGGAGCTGTGGGCGCTGCAGTGACTTAGGAGCCTTTGTACGGAGCAGCCGCGGAGCTGCCGCTCTGTGTGAGGAGTAACGTCCCCTCGGCCAAGACCTTGGTTGAGACCTTGGCCAACCCCTTGGCCAACACCTTAGCTAAGGCCTTGGCCGGCCCCGCGGCCGACCCCTCGGCTGAGCCCTTAGCTAAGACCTTGGCCAACTCCTTGGCCAACTCCTTGGCCAAGGCCTTGGCCAACCCCTTGGCGAGGAGCTCGGCTAAGGCTTCGGCCGGGCCTCGGCCGTCGCGGCTCCGGGCCCGGGCTCCGGCTTTCCCCTCGGCAAAGCAGCACCCGGAGGGAGCGCCGGCGGCGCGGGCGGGCGCTCGGTGAACCCTGTCTGGTTTGCTTCTGCCTCCAGGCCAGGGCCAACGGGCTGAAGTCGTGCGTCATCGTGATCCGGGTGCTGCGGGACCTGTGCACGCGCGTTCCCACCTGGGCCCCGCTCAGAGGATGGGTAAATTCTCCCCTTTTCCCGTTCCAGGGGGTGGCAGCTTTCTCCCAGTGCAGCTCTGCTCTTTCCCAAGGCTCCGGGCATGTCCCCTCTCCCAGCTTGGGGATTTCTGTGCACGAGCGGCTTCTCTGCACCTGGAGACACAAAGCAGATGTCTGTGGTTGGGTTTATCAATTGTCAGCTAATTATGAGCTCACGGTGTTATCAGATTGGTAATGAATGATCAGCTCACCTTGATACTGAATTGCTTTGTCAGTTATCAGCTCAGGTTGTTACTGAATTGCTTTATCAGTTATCAATCAAAGTTATCACCTTACTATCCAGTTGTTTAATCGATGATTAAATCACATTATCATCAAAACATTTTCTCAGCTACCAAATCACATTATTGTCAGTGTTATCAGCTGTCAAGTCTTGTTACTATCAAATTGTTTTATCAGTTATCAAACCACATCATTATCATTATCAAATTGTTTTATAAATGATCAAGTCATCATCAAATATTAAGTATCAAATTGGGTTACTTTAAAATAGTTTTATTAATTTTCAAATCTAGTTATCAAATAGTTTTATCAATTATCAAACCACTTTATCAGTTACCAAACTGTGCTGTCCTCAAACACCATCATCAGTTTCCTTTATCAATTAACAAACGCTTTTATCAGTTACCAAACAACTTTATCTTATCAAATCACATCGCCAGCTTGTTTTACTAATTACCAAATCACGTTGTTACCAAACTGTTTTATCCATTCATGACTTCCACAGCCCGGCTCCTCTCCTCCCTCGGGCACCAGGAGCTGCTCCCAGATGAGTCCCATCCCTGGAGTCCTTTCTCGGGTCCCTTTCCAGGATCCCTTTTGGAGTCCCCTTCCAGAGGGTCCCTTTGCCAGGGCCCTTCTCCCAGATCCCCTTCCCAGGGTCCCTCTCTGGGACCCCTCTCCCAGGCCCCCTTGCATTTCCTGGGATCCCTTTTCCATGTCCCTCTATGGGATCCCTTTTCCAAGGGTCCATTTCCTGGGATCCCTTTTCCATGTCCCTTTACTGGATCCCTATTCCAGGGGTCCATTTCCTGGGATCCCTTTTCCAAGGGTCCATTTCCTGGGATCCCTTTTCCAGGTCCCTCTATGGGATCACTCTCCCATGTGTCCTTTTCAGGGGTTCCTCTATGGGATCCCTTTCCCAGGTCCCTCTCTGGGATCCCTTTCCTAGGGGTCCCTCTCTGGGATCCCTCTCCCAGGTGTCCTTTCCCAGGTGTCCCTCTATGGGATCCCTTTCCCAGGTGTCCTTTCCAAGGGTTCCTCTATGGGATTCCTTTCCCAGGGTCCCTCTCTGGGATCCCTCTCCCAGGTCCCTCTCTGGGATCCCTTTCCCAGGGTCCCTGTCTGGGATTCCTTTTCCAGGGTCCCTCTATGGAATCCCTTTCCCAGGTTCCTCTATGGGATCCCTTTCCCAGGTGTCCTTTCCAGGGGTCCCTCTATGGGATCCTTTCCCAGGGTCCCTCTCTGGGATCCCTTTCCCAGGGTGCCTCTATGGAATCCCTCTCCCAGGTCCCTCTCTGGGATCCCTTTCCCAGGTCCCTCTATGGAATCCCTCTCCCAGGTCCCTCTCTGGGATTCCTTTCCCAGGGTCCCTCTATGGGATCCCTTTCCCAGGTCCCTCTCTGGGATCCCTTTCCAGGGGTCCCTCTATGGGATCCCTTTCCCAGGTCCCTCTCTGGGATCCCTTTCCCAGGGTCCCTCTCTGGGATCCCTTTCCAGGGGTCCCTCTATGGAATCCCTTTCCCAGGTCCCTCTCCGGGCTCCCTCTCTCCCCTCTCCCTGCCCTCACTTCCCTCCTTCCCTTGCAGCCTCTGGAGCTGCTGTGTGAGAAATCCATCGGGACGGCGAACCGGCCGATGGGCGCGGGCGAGGCGCTGCGCCGGGTGCTGGAGTGCCTGGCCTCGGGCATCGTCATGCCAGGTGAGCTCTGCCCAGGTGAGCTCTCAGCTCCAGCCAGGTGAGCTCTGCCAGGTGAGCTCTGAGCTCTGCCAGGTGAGCTTGGCCAGGTGAGCTCTGAGCTTTGCCCAGGTGAGCTCTGCCAGGTGAGCTCTGCCCAGGTGAGCTCTGCCAGGTGAGCTCTGATCTCTGCCCAGGTGAGCTCTGCCAGGTGAGCTCGGCCAGGTGAGCTCTGCCATGTGAGCTCTGCCCAGGTGAGCTCTGAGCTCTGCCAGGTGAGCTCGGCCAGGTGAGCTCTGCCCAGGTGAGCTCGGCCAGATGAGCTCTGATCTCTGGCCAGGTGAGCTCTGCCCAGGTGAGCTCTGGCCAGGTGAGCTCTGCCCAGGTGATCTCTGAGCTCTGCCCAGGTGATCTCTGGCCAGGTGAGCTCTGAGCTCAGCCAGGTGAGCTCTGGCCAGGTGAGCTCTGCCCAGGTGAGCTCTGGCCAGCTGATCTCTGAGCTCTGCCCAGGTGATCTCTGGCCAGGTGAGCTCTGAGCTCAGCCAGGTGAGCTCTGGCCAGGTGAGCTCTGCCCAGGTGATCTCTGAGCTCTGCCCAGGTGATCTCTGGCCAGGTGATCTCCAGCCGGGAGGAGCGCGGGGGGCGCCGGCGGTCGGGAGCCCCTCTGTGCCCCCGGGCACGCGCAGATCCCCGGCCCTGCCCCATAGGGAGAGGCGCAGCCCAGTTGGGCTCCCGGGGGCGCCGCTCCCGCGGCCCATCCCACAGAGATCCCGGCCAGCCGCGCCTCGGGAGCTGCCCCAGGGAACGTAGGGTAGAGACCCGGGATAATTCTCTGCATATCTTCCTTGTTTCCTGCCTTCAGATGGTTCTGGTATTTATGACCCTTGTGAAAAAGAAGCCACTGATGCTATTGGGCATCTAGACAGACAACAAAGGGAAGATATCACACAGAGTGCTCAGGTATAGTGTGACCTCCATCCGGCCCTTCCCAATCCCCGGCTCGCTCTGCTCCCGGCTCCCTTGGCCACCATAGATTAGACCCGTGGTCACTCAGCACCGTGGTCACTCAGCACCGTGGTCGCTCAGCACCGTGGTCACTCAGCACTGTGGTCACTCAGCACCGTGGCCACACGCTGCTGTGGTCACTCGGTGCTGTGGTCACTCGGTGCTGTGGTCACTTGGTGCTGTGGTCACTCGGTGCTGCTGTGGTCACTCGGTGCCACGGTCACTCCACCAGGCCACCCCCGTGGGCCCCCATAGTTTGGCCACCCAGAGCAAAGAATCAGGTGTTGAGTAGCGAATTGTCCCAAGGCCCCTTTTTGGGTGAAAGCCCCCACAAGACTCGATCTGCAGAGCCCCACTGAGGATGTGGATTGGTGCAGGGGGGCTGTGAGCAGGGGGGCTCCGGCAGCTCCCCCTGACCCTCACTCCTGTCCCCAGCACGCCCTGCGGCTCGCTGCCTTCGGCCAGCTCCACAAGGTCCTGGGCATGGATCCCCTGCCCTCCAAAATGCCCAAGAAACCAAAGAACGAGAACCCAGTCGATTATACTGGTATGTACTGGGAGGGGGACAGCCCCGCGTCCCATGCCGAGGATTTGGGTGGAAAACGGGGGATTTAGGGAGCGTTGTGCCCGTTGCTGCAGTTCAGATCCCGCCCAGCACCACGTACGCCGTCACCCCCATGAAGCGGCCGATGGAGGAGGACGGGGAGGAGAAATCCCCCAGCAAAAAGAAAAAGAAGATTCAGAAAAAAGGTATTGAGCTAACGAGAGGTAGGTACGGCCTGGGGGGAAATGGGGTGGAAATTGGGGGTGCTCAGTGCAGGACTGGGGGCTTGGGGGGGCTGTAGACTGGGGCTACAGGGTGTGGGCATGGATAAAGTAACTTAAAAGTGGGAGATTTGTGCTGGGCAGAATTGAAACCAAGGAGGAAAAGGTCAGGAGTTGTCTGGGAGGTGGAAAAGACTGAGGGGAACTCGTGTGAAATAGGAAAAGGCCAGTCAGAACTGGTCTGGAATTGGAAAAGATCAGTGGGGACTGGTCTGGAACTGGGAAAGGTCAATGGGAAGTGGAATGAGAAAAGACCAGTGGGAACTGGTCTGAGATGAGAAAATACTGGTTGGGACTGGTCTAAAATGGGAAAGGACTGGTCAGAACTGATTTGCAATTGGAAAAGACAGGTGGGAACTGTCTAAAATGGGAACAGACCCATGGAAGCTGGTCTGGAATTAGCAAATGCCCATCAGGACTGGCCTGAAACTAAAAAATACCAATTGGAACTGGAAAATACTGGCCTGGAATCAGCTTTGCTTCTTGGAAGGAGCCGCCAAACACCCACAAACTGCCGGTGTTGGTTTTTGCCTGTGCACAGAGGAAAAGCTGGAGCCTCCCCAGGCCATGAACGCGCTGATGAAGCTGAACCAGCTCAAGCCAGGGCTCCAGTACAAACTGGTGTCCCAGACCGGCCCCGTGCACGCTCCCATCTTCACCATGTCCGTGGAGATCGACGGCAGCACCTTCGAGGCCTCGGGGCCCTCCAAGAAAACGGCCAAGCTGCACGTGGCTGTGAAGGTGGGGTGGGATGGGATGGGATGGGGATGGGGATGGGATGGGATGGGAATGGGATGGGGATGGGGATGGGAATGGGATGGGATGGGATGGGATGGGATGGGATGGGATGGGATGGGATGGGATGGGATGGGATGGGATGGGATGGGAGTGGGAGTAGAATGGGAGTGGGAATGGGAATGGGATGGGATGGGAATGGAAATGGAAATGGGAGTGGGAATGGGATGGGAATGGGAATGGGAATAGGATGGGAGTGGGATGGGAATGGGATGGGAGTGGGAATGGGAGTAGGAGTGGGATGGGAATGGGAATGGAAATGGGAATGTGATGGGAATGGGAATTGGATGGGATGGGATGGGAGTGGGAATGGGAATGGGAATGGAATGGGAATGGAAATGGGAATGTGATGGGAATGGGAATGGGAAAACTGCCAGAAGCTCCAGGATGGGGTGGGAGCAGCACCAGGAGCTGCCATCCTCAAGCGTCCCCCCTGGAGTGCCCGCAGGTTTGGGAACCCTGAGCACCAGAGGGAGCCAATACAAGGCCTGGAGCAGCTTCCTGGAGTGTTATCCCCAGTGGGTGGTGGCTCCTGACCTCCCTGCTGCCCCCAGGTGCTGCAGGACATGGGGTTGCCCACCGGGGTGGAGGGCAAGGACTCCGGCAAGGGCGACGAGTCGGCGGAGGAGACGGAGACCAAGCCGGTGGTGGTGGCTCCTCCGCCCGTGGTGGAAACGGTGGCAACGCCCACGGCAGCCTCGCCCCCCTCGGATCAGACCCCCGAGGTGGGTGGGGGACACGTGGCACCGTGGCAGCCGTGCTGCTGTTGGTTTGGGGTGGTTTGGGGTGGTTTGGGGTCGCTCCTGGTGAAAGCAGGAGGCGGAAGTGGCTCCTTGGGTGTCCTTCCCAAAAAAGCTGGGGAGCGTCTCTGTGTGTGCTTGGGGACATTTTTGGGGCTCACCCAGCCTTCGTCCACCCTCAGAACGTGAAGCAGCAGGGACCAATCCTGACGAAGCACGGGAAGAACCCGGTGATGGAGCTGAACGAGAAGCGGCGCGGGCTCAAGTACGAGCTGATCTCAGAGACGGGCGGCAGCCACGACAAGCGCTTTGTCATGGAGGTGAGGGGACACAGGGGCCTCCAATCCAGAGCTCCTCGGGTGGGAGAAGAGCTTGGAAAGCCGCCTCATCCCCTTCCCAAGAGTTTAAATCCTCAAATCCAAGAGGTTTGGCTTGGGAGAAACCTTTAAAAGCTCATTAGTGGGCGGGGACAGCCTGTGACACTTCCAGCTCTGGGATTCCCTGGGGGTCTCCCATCTTTTCCTGCCCTTTCCCCTGTGGCTCTCCCATCTTTTCCTGCCCTTTCCCATTTCAATGTGTGGTTCCATCCCTTTCCAAGGTGGAGGTGGACGGGCAGAAGTTCCAAGGTGCTGGCTCAAACAAGAAGGTGGCCAAAGCCTACGCGGCGCTGGCCGCGCTGGAGAAGCTGTTCCCAGATGCTCCCGTTGCCATCGAGCAGAACAAGAAGAAAAGAGCCCCCGTTCCAGCCAGGGGTGGCCCCAAATTCCCAGTCAAAGTGAGTGGAATCCCCAATCCCACAGCTCTGCAGTGGGAAAAGAGCGGTGGGAACTGGGAACTGGTCTGGAGTGGGAAAGGGCCAATGGGAACCAGGCTAAGATCAGAAAATACAGATCAGGACTGGTCTAAAGCAGGAAGAGACTGATGGGAACTGGTCCGGAATGGGAAAAGACCAATGGGAACTGGTCTGGAGTGGGAAAAGACCTGGGGTGTAACTCAGCAGCCATTGGCTCTGGGGTCAGATCCTTCCCTGGGAGCAGCTTGGAAGCCCAAACCCCATCAGGTTTTGCAGCAGAAACCCTCAGGGTTTGGAGCTGCCTCAATTTGGGGTCACCTCGGTGGCTTTTGTCCTGGGGCTCTGTTCTGGGAGGTGTTTTTGGGAAATCCCTCACCTGAGCTCCACGTGACCCCTCTGTCCCCTCTCCTTGTCCCCACAGCAGCACAACCCGGGCTTCGGGATGGGGGGGGGCCCCATGCACAACGAGGCCCCCCCACCCCCCAACATGCGGGGCCGCGGCCGGGGCGGAAACATCCGGGGCCGGGGCAGAGGCCGGGGCGGCTTCGGGGGCAACCACGGCGGCTACATGAACACAGGTGAGGGCCAGCAGCACCCATGGGTGGCCCCCAGCCCCTGCCACCCATGGGCTCACGGCCACGGCGCCCGGAGCTTCCAGAACTCTCCACCCACAGGGGAATGACCCCTCCTGCTCCTCTGGTGCTGTGGCTGTGGGTCCTGGGGGTTCCAGAGCTCCCAGATCCCTGTGAGGGAACAAATCCCCCTCTGATGTTGTGTCCTGGACATTCCAGAGCCCCCCAAATCCCTGAGAGGGAACAAATCCCCCTCTGGTGTTGTGTTCTGGACATTCCAGAGCCCCCCAGATCCCTGTGAGGGAACAAATCCCCCTCTGGTGTTGTGTCCATGGCTCTTGGATGTTCCAGAGCTCCCCAAATCCCTGTGAGGGAACAAATCCCCCTCTGGTGTTGTGTCCTGGGTGTTCCAGAGCTCCCAAATCCCTCTGAGGGAACAAATCCCCCTCTGCTGTTGTGTCCTGGACATTCCAGAGCCCCCAAATCCATGTGGGGGAACAAATCCCCCCTCTGGCATTGTGTCCATGTCAGTTGGATTTCCTGGAGCCCTCCTTGGGGGAATTGCCCCCCAAATTTGGGACATTTCACCCTGGGGATCTCTGTTTATTCCAACATTTCCCTCCTCTGCAGGGGCTGGGTACGGGAGCTACGGCTACGGAGGGAATTCTGCCACTGCTGGTTACAGTAAGTCCCTTTTTCTGTCCCTTTTTCTGTCCCTTTTCCTGTCCCTTTTTCTGTCCCTTTTTCTGTCCCTTTTTCTGTCCCTTTTCCTGTCCCTTTTCCTGTCCCTTTTCCTGTCCCTTTTTCTGTCCCTTCTGTCCCTTTTCCTGTCCCTTTTTCTGTCCCTTTTTCTGTCCCTTTTCCTCTCCCTTTTTCTCTCCCTTTTTCTCTCCCTTTTTCCACCCAAAATCCCAACAGGTGCCATCGTGCTGGGGACTAAAATCTCCCAGGAAAATGGCTCAAGGGGAGGGGAAGCTTTTTTTTTTTTAATGGTTCTTGGTTTTTAAGGAAACCAAAGCATTTTCATCAATTCTGCCTTAGCTTACAGCAAGGATTTTTACAAAATCCAAGCTTTTTAATGAATCCCAGAGTTTGGGTCAGACCCCTCTGGGTCTTGGGAAGACTTTTCCACGTGGATCTGGCCCAGCCTTTAAAACTTCACCTTTTAAAGATGTGGAGTTCCCTGATTTGCTGGAATGCTTGGATTGGCCTGGGAGCTGAAGCAAATCCTTTGATCCACGCTGGGCTCTGGGAATTGTTCCTGTGCTCCCCATCCCATCCCATAAATATCCAGGCACTGGGGAATGTCTTGGATGCTTCGGGAAATCCACGGAGTCCTTGGCTGCCATGGAAATGGGCTCTTGGAGCAAAGTGCTTCAGTCACCTGGAGAATGAAATATCCCCAAAATCAGGAATTTTGGAGTCAGCTTGAGTCTCAGAATCCACCAAATTCCGAGCATTTTTGGTGTCCTTTATCCCTTTGAAAGTTGTCTTTGCTGGATTTGGTGGCACCACGGTTCCCATCTTTGAGTTAATTCTGTAATTCAACCAAAAAAAAGAAGGAAAAGGAAGTTCCAGGTTTAAACTGAGTCCAAAGGGTTCAGTGGATCCTTGAAATATTTGTAATAATAATGATCCCATTTTTTAAAAAAACCCAAAAAAACATTGTTGGAGGTCCTGACTCTTTATCCAGGGGACAGATCCCGTCCTGGATGATCCAGAAAGGATCCTCAGGATCCCTCCAAGGTGGAAAAATCTGCCCTTCCCAAGCCACCACGTGGTCCTGGACATTCCTGTCCCTGAGCTCTGATTTGGGGAAAATCACAGCTGATTCTGCATCAAGCATGAAAACCTCAGAGTTGTATTGGGCTAAAGTGGAAAATCCAGGATTTCTGAAGAGGTGGGAGAGCTCCACTTCCAGCTCTGGATCCAAACCCCAGGATTTTGGGGTTTGGGATGGCCCAAGGGGACTCTGGTCCAGCACAGGAGTTTTGTGTCCAACCCTGGAGATAAAATTGATTCCAGAGCCTCGTTTGTGCAGAGTGAATCCGGAATATTCCGTGGGAGAGGAATCAAACCTTCACACGGGAAAGGGGGCGTGGAAGAGAACCACGGAAGGAGCCCAGAATTAACGGATCCCGGGATTTACAGCCTCCAGAAGCTCTTGGCAGCACGGCCCCAGGGTTTGGGGACGGAGCTGGGATTCACCTGGGAATTCAGCCTGGGTGTTCCATCGGAGCTGTGGAAGCGGAGCACGCGGAATTTCACTCCTTGCATCCTTTTTAACCAAACTCTGCCCCTTTTCGTTGCTGGCAGATCCCCCCTGATCCCACGGGGTTTCAGATTCTGGTGGCTTTTTCTTCTTTTCCTCACAAATAAGTTTAGTTTTGGATGCTCCCAGTTCTCCATGGAGTGGCAGGAAAGGAAACACTCGGAATTTTGCTGTGGGACCCTGGAGAGGTGAAATCAAACCCAGATGAGCGCTGGATCCCAGATGGAATTGTCCAAATCCCAGGAGGATAAATGGAGCAGCCATGTGGATTCCTCATTCCTGAAGCAGGATTCTCACTCCAGAGCATCTCTCACCCCGGGAGGCCCAGGATGGATCCAGATGGGAGATCCTGCTGGAATAAAGGAGTGGATCCAGATGGAATCACAGGGATGGATCCATCCAGATGGGAGATCCTGCTGGAATCACAGGGATGGATCCAGATGGAATCACAGGGATGGATCCTGCTGGAATCACAGGGATGGATCCAAGTGGGTCCTGCTGGAATCACAGGATGGATCAATCCAGATGGATCCTGCTGTAATCACAGGATGGATCCTGCTGGAATCAAAGGGATGGATCCAGATGGAATCACAGGGATAGATCAATCCAGATGGGTCCTGCTGGAACCACAGGGATGGATCCAAGTGGATCCTGCTGGAATCAAAGAGATGGATCCAGATGGAATCACAGGGATGGATCCTGCTGGAATCACAGGGATGGATCCAGATGGAATCACAAGGATGGATCCAGATAGGAGATCCTGCTGGAATCAAAGGGATGGATCCTCCTGGAATCACAGGGATGGATCCTGCTGGAATCACAGGGATGGATCCAGATGGATCCTACCGGAATCACAGGGATGGATCCTGCTGGAATCACAGGGATGGGCCCGGATGGGGGGGTCTGGATGCCAATGGCATCACAGGGCCAGACCCACACGGGACCTTCTGCTGCATTACAGGGGGGTCCCCCTGGGGTCCCAGAGAGCTGAGGAGCCTCCATCACCCCCAGACCACCCTCACCCCCACAGACCCTCGTCCCCTGGGGTCCCAGAGAGCTGAGGAGCCTCCATCACCCCCAGACCACCCTCACCCCCACAGACCCTCGTGCCCTGGGGTCCCTGAGAGCTGAGGAGCCTCCATCACCCCCAGACCACCCTCACCCCCACAGACCCTCGTCCCCTGGGGTCCCAGAGAGCTGAGGAGCCTCCATCACCCCCAGACCACCCTCACCCTCACAGACCCTCGTCCCCTCCGGCGGGGCCCTCACCCTCCTCTCTCTCTCTGTCCAGGCCAGTTCTACAGCAACGGCGGCCACTCCAACTCGGGCGGCGGCGGCGGCGGCGGCTCCTCGGGCTACGGCTCCTACTACCAGGGCGGGGACGGCTACACGGCCCCCGCGCCGCCCAAGCACGGCGGCAAGAAGCAGCAGCACGGCGGCGGCGGCGGCGGCGGCCAAAAGGCCTCGTACGGCTCCGGCTACGGCACCCACCAGGGCCAGCAGCCCTACGGGCAGGGCCAGTACGGCGGCTACGGCCCCGGGCAGGGCAAGCAGAAGGGCTACGGCCACGGCCAGGGCGGCTACTCCTACTCCAACTCCTACAACTCGCCCGGCGGCGGCTCCGACTACAACTACGAGAGCAAATACAGTGAGTGGAGAGGGGCGGCTGCGGGCGGGAGAGGTTCGGAGTTGAGGGTTGAGGTTGGGTTTGATCCCGGAGTTGGGTTAAAGGTGTTGGGAGGTTGTTTCTGCAGGGGAACCTGGTGACCCCTCTGGGCTGGGGCAGGCACCAGGGAGCTCCAGGGGGTTCTTCCTGCCCCTCCCAGGAGCTGGAGCTGCAAATAAGGGGAGGTTTGGGTTAAAAGAGGGGTTTGGGGCTGGAGCTGTGAATAAGGAGAGGTTTGGGTTAAAAGAGGGGTTTGGGGCAAATAAGGGGAGGTTTGGGTTAAAAGAGGGGTTTGGGGCTGGAGCTGCAAATAAGGGGAGGTTTGGGTTAAAACAGGGGTTTGGGGCTGGAGCTGTGAATAAGGAGAGGTTTGGGTTAAAAGAGGGATTTGGGGCGAATAAGGGGAGGTTTGGGTTAAAAGAGGGGTTTGGGGCTGGAGCTGCAAATAAGGGGAGGTTTGGGCTAAAAGAGGGGTTTGGGGCTGGAGCTGTGAATAAGGAGAGGTTTGGGTTAAAAGAGGGGTTTGGGGCTGGAGCTGTGAATAAGGGGAGGTTTGGGTTAAAAGAGGGGTTTGGGGCTGGAGCTGTGAATAAGGGGAGATTTTGGGTTAAAAGAGCGGTTTGGGGCTGGAGCTGTGAATAAGGGGAGATTTTGGGTTAAAAGAGGGGTTTGGGGCAAATAAGGAGAGGTTTGGGTTAAAAGAGGGGTTTGGGGCTGGAGCTGGGATGAGTCTGACAGGGCTCTAGGACAGAGGGGCTGGGTGCCCAGCCCTGGGCACGTTCCTAGGGGATAATCCAAGGCTCAGAATGCCCCGGCAGGGTCAGACAAAGATCCCTCCACCCCAAATCCTCCTGGAATTCCAGGGTCTCAGGGGGGGCTTGGCTCAGTAGAACTGAGCACCCTGAGGGTGCTGGGGGTCCCCGCCCACCTCCTCATCCCCACGTTTTCCCCGCTCCCAGGTTACAGCGGCAGCAGCGGCCGCGGCGGCGGCGGCAACAACTACTCCGGGGGCGGCTCCTACAACTCGGGCTCCCACGGGGGCTACGGGGGCTCCGGCGGCGGGGGCTCCTCGTACCAAGGTAAGGCAGGTCAGTATTGACACCCCAGCATCGCCGGCATCGCTTCGGGGCCCTGCTCCAGCTCCGCGCCCGCTCTAATTCCTCCCTTTTCTTCCTCCTCCTCCTCCTCCTCAGGCGGATACTCCTCCCAGTCCAACTACAACTCCCCGGGTTCCCAGAACTACAGCGGCCCCCCCAGCTCCTACCAGGCGTCGCAGGGCGGATACGGCAGGAACGAGCACAGCATGAGTTACCAGTACAGATAAACCCCCCCGTGGCCCCGCCGCGCTGCCCCCGGGCTCGATCCCCCCGGGGTTTTATCCCCTTCTCCCCCCCCTCACCCCGTTGCTCTGTGTGACCCGTCACCCCTGGGCCTCTATTTAATGGGTCGTAGTTGCCACGACGACTTGGTCTAAATAGGATTATTATTATTATTTTTGGGGGTTTTTTTTGTTTTGTTTTGTTTTTCGTTTTTTTTTTTGTTTTTTGTTTTTTGGGGTTTTTTTTTTGGGGAAGTCGATCCAATTCCGGAGCCTTTTCCCAGGCCCCGGCAGGGGGACGGGCCCTCGTTGTTCTGCTTTTGTGAAGTGCGTTAAAAAGGAGCTTTTTTCGGTATTTTCTGGCTTTGGTGGTTTCAGTTTTTTTGGGGAAGGGGTCGGGGGTTGGGGGTTGAGGAGGTGAATAAACCCAAAATTTGGGATGGTTTGGGCTCCCAGTGCATTCTGCACCTTCAAACCCCCACACTGGGAGGATTCTCATAAAAAAACCAAACCTGAATTCCAAGTGTTTGGTCCCTTATACCCCTGAAGTTCAGAGTTCTGGGGCCAAACTGGGGCTGAACTGGGACCAAACTGGGGCTGAACTGGGGCCAAACTGGGGCTGAACTGAGGCTGAACTGAGGCTGAACTGGGGTTGAACTGGGGTTGAACTGAGGCTGAACTGAGGCTGAACTGGGGTTGAACTGAGACTGACCTGGGGTTGAACTGGGGCTGAACTGGGGTTGAACTGGGGTTCAAGTGGGGCTGAACTGGGGTTGAACTGGGGTTGAACTGGGGTTGAACTGGGGTTCAAGTGGGGCTGAACTGGGGTTGAACTGGGGCTGAACTGGAGGAACTCTGGGGCTGACCTGGGGTTGAACTGGGGCCTCGTGGCTCCTCTGGGTGAACTTTGTACCGCTGGTTCCGGATCGTTCCGTGCCAGAGTCAGACCCTGGGAAACACCGGGAACGATGCCTGGAATGGGGCACGGCCCCTCAAAAACCGGGAACAGCACCGGGAATGGGGCACGGCCTGGAAACACCGGGAACGGCACCGGGAATAGGGCACGGCCTGGAAATGCTGGGAATGGCACCGGGAATGGGGCACGGGCCCTCAAACACCAGGAACCATGCCTGGAATGCAGCACATCCCGGGAAACACCGGGAATGGCACCTGGAGCAGGGCAGAGCCCCTCAAACACCGGGAATGGCACCTGGAATGCAGCACAGCCCGGCAAACACTGGGAATGGCACCTGGAGCGGGGCATGGCCCCTCAAACACCTGGAACAATGCCTGGAATGCAGCACATCCCGGGAAACACCGGGAACGGTACCTGGAGTGGGGCACGGCCCCTCAAACACCAGGAACAGCACCTGGAGCAGGGCACAGCCCCTCAAACACCGGGAACAACGCCTGGAATGCAGCACAGCCTGGCAAACACTGGGAATGGCACCTGGAGCAGGGCAGAGCCCCTCAAACCCCAGGAATGGCACCTGGAGTGTGGCAGAGCCCCTCAAACACTGGGAACAGCACCTGGAATGTGGCACGGCCCCTCAAACACTGGGAATGGCACCTGGAGTGGGGCACGGCCTGGAAACACCAGGAACAGCACCTGGAATGGGGCAGAGCCCCTCAAACCCCAGGAATGGCACCTGGAATGTGGCACAGCCCCTCAAACCCCAGGAATGGCACCTGGAACGTGGCACAGCCCCTCAAACCCCAGGAATGGCACCTGGAATGTGGCACAGCCCCTCAAACCCCAGGAATGGCACCTGGAACGTGGCACGGCCCGGCAAACCCCGGGAACGCTGCCCAGAGCGAGGCACATTCCAGCGCCAGGGCCCCTTCCGGACCCGGATCCGTCGGGATGGCGGCAGCAGCGCAGACGAGGCTCCGGCCCTTTTATTAAAAACCTTGGATATAAATTAACACGGCGTGGTGGATCCCGGATCCGGGCGGATCCCGGATAACCAGACAGCAGCTCAGTGATTGGATGGAGCAGCTGCTCCAGGCTCAGAGGGACAGGAACGTCCTGGGGGGACCCCGAGGGACAGCGGCTGCTCCAGGAGATCCCAGTGACACCGGTGGGTCCCAGTGACTCTGGGAGATCCCAGTGACATCAGTGGATCCCAGTGACACTGGTGGATCCAAGTGGCACCAGTGGATCCCAGTGACTCTGGGAGATCCCAATGACAGTCACTGGATGACAGTGGATCCCAGTGACTCTGGGAGATCCCAGTTACAGCCAGTGGATCCCAGTGACACCGGTGGATCCCAGTGACACCAGTGGATCCGCATAACACCAGTGGATCCCAGTGACTCTGGGAGATCCCAGTGAATCAGTGGATCCCGGTTACAGTCAGTGGATCCCAGTGGCACCCAGCAGCTCCCAGTGGCACCCAGCAGCTCCCAGTGAGTCAGTGGATCCCAGTTACATCAGTGGATCCCAGTTACAGTCAGTGGATCCCGGTTACAGTCAGCAGATCCCAGTTACAGTCAGTGGATCCCAGTGGCACCCAGCAGATCCCAGTGGCACCCAGCAGATCCCAGTGGCACCCAGCAGATCCCAGTGAATCAGTGGATCCCGGTTACAGTCAGTGGATCCCAGTGGCACCCAGCAGCTCCCAGTGAGTCAGTGGATCCCGGTTACACCCAGCGGATCCCAGTGCCACCCAGCAGCTCCCAGTGAATCAGTGGATCCCAGTGACTCTGGGAGATCCCAGCGCCGGCCCCCGCCCTAGGGACACTGGATGGAGGCGTTGCGGAAGTGCGGCCACAGGCGGAGCAGCTCCTGGGGCCCGTAGTGGTGCACCATGACCAGCCTGGCGAAGCGGCAGCGCTCGTAGTCCAGCCGGTACATGGTGAAGGCTCCGGGCGGCGGCTCCGTCACCGGCACGCCCAGCGCGTGCAGGCAGATGCCCACGAAGGCGTCCTCCATGTTGATGACGGGCAGCGCCTGCGCCACGCGGAACACGCGCAGCGCCAGGTCCCCCGAGAGCACGTAGCCGGGCCCGCCGCAGTAGGGCGGGTAGGTGTCGTTGGGGTACACCTCGCGCGGCACGAACCACTTGTAGGCGCGGTTCCGCAGCGGGCCCGTGCGCCGGTACACGTAGCCCGTCACGAAATCCGTCCTGGGCGGCCGCAGCAGCCCCGCCAGGTACTCCAGGTTGAGGAAGACGTCGTGGTCGGCCTTCATCACGTAGCTGGCGTTGGGGCAGAAGCGGCTCACCCACTCGAGCCCCATGAGCGTCTTGAGCGTCAGGTTGTTGTAGGTGTCCAGGAAGTCCTGCTGCAGCAGGTCCCCGTGCAGCGCGTCCTCCTCCTCCAGCACGGGGCGCAGCTCGGTGCCGAACGCGGGGTGCACGCCCAGCAGGAAGAGCCGCAGCACCGCCAGCCCCGGCACGGCGCCCTCGTCGCCCCAGGTGCGGCGCACGGCGTCCCGCGCCGCCAGGTCCTCGGGGGACGTCACCACCAGCAGCACCAGGAACGGCGTCCGCTGCCGGCACTTGTCGGGGTGGTTGAGCAGGAAGCGGTACGGGTACGGGTACGGCGGCTGCAGCGGGTGCCGCGTGGGCCGCGCCGGCTCCGTGGCGTTGCCGGGGGGCGCCGTGGGGCGGCCGGGGGGCGCCGAGCGCCGGGCGTGCAGCGCCAGCAGCGCCAGGGCCGCGGCCGCGGGCAGCAGGAGCAGGCGGCAGCTCGGGGGCAGCTTCATGGTCGGCCTGGGGGCGGGAGGGAGAGGGGCTTGGGGTGGCAGCGGGAGACCCTGCACCGGGATCCTGCGGGCACTGGGATCCTGCTGGCACTGGGAGCCCCAGCACCGGGATCCTGCTGGCACCGGGATCCTGCTGGGCATCCCAAAGCTGCTGGGCCCAAAATTGCTGGGATCCCAATGCTGCTTGCATCCCAGTGCTGCAGTGCCCAAATCCTGCTGGGATCCCAAAGCTGCTGGGCCCAAATCCTGCTGGGATCCCAATCCTGCAGTGCCCAAATCCTGCAGTGCCCAAATCCTGCTGGGATCCCAAAGCTGCAGTGCCCAAATCCTGCTGGGCATCCCAAAGCTGCTGGGATCCCCATCCTGCAGTGCCCAAATCCTGCTGGGATCCCAATCCTGCAGTGCCCAAATCCTGCTGGGATCCCAATCCTGCAGTGCCCAAATCCTGCTGGGATTCCAAAGCTGCTGGGCCCCAAATCCTGCTGGGATCCCAGTCCTGCAGTGCCCAAATCCTGCTGGGATCCCAAAGCTGCAGTGCCCAAATCCTGCTGGGATCCCAAAGCTGCTGGGCCCAAATCCTGCTGGGATCCCAATCCTGCAGTGCCCAAATCCTGCAGTGCCCAAATCCTGCTGGGATCCCAATCCTGCTGAGCCCAAATCCTGCTGGGATCCCAATGCTGCTGGGCATCCCAAATCCTGGCATTCAAATCCCACCAGCACCAGGATCCCACTCCCTCAGCACCCCAATCCCACCCAGATCCAGCTCCCTGAGCATCCCAGGCCCACCAGCAACAGGATCCCACCGAGATCCTGCTCCCTGATATCCCAATCCCACCCAAATCCCACTCCCTGATATCCCAATCCCACCCAAATCCCGCTCCCTGATATCCCAATCCCACCCAGATCCTGCTCTGAGCACCCCAATCCCACCCAAATCCCCTCCCTGAGCACCCCAATCCCCCCCAGAGCCCCTGGCCGGGCACCCACCTGGGGCTTCCTGGGTGCCCAAACCCCCTCTGCACCCCCGGGCCCCACCCTGACCCCCCCCATTCTGCTGGATCCCCAAAGTCCCTGGGTGCCCCCTCCCCAAAGTCCCTGGGTGCCCCCTCCCCAAAGTCCCTGGGTGCCCCCTCCCCACGCCAGGGTCCCCCAGCCCCTCCCTTTCAGGGATCCCCCCCTCCCTCTCCCATTCTGGAACCTTCCCTCTCCCCCTCCCCATTCCGGATCCCCTCCTGTGCCCCCTCCCCATTCCTGGCTCCCCCTCCCCATTCCCAGTTTTCCCCTCTCCCCCCCATTCCGGGTCCTGATAAGGCACCGGATGTGATAAGGGCCGGAGGCGCCGCCGGGGCCGCGCCAGTTCCACCAGTCAGACCAGTTTGGGGTCTGGGGGAGCCCTGGGGGTCCTGGGGCTGAGTCCAGCTCTGCCCAGTTCATCCCAGTTCACCTCAGGCTTTCCCAGTTCCCCCCGGTTTGCCCGGGTGCCACCTTCAGCCCTTCCCAGTTCCCTCAGCCCTTCCCAGTGTGTCCCAGTGGCTCCCAGTTAACCCCAGGTGCCACGTTCAGCCCTTTCCAGGCACTCCCAGTGTGTCCCAGTGGCTCCCAGTTAACCCCAGGTGCCACGTTCAGCCCTTTCCAGGCACTCCCAGTGTGTCCCAGTGCCTCCCAGTAACTCCCAGTGTGTCCCAGTGGCTCCCAGTTAACCCCAGGTGCTGCTCCCAGCCCTTTCCAGTGGCTCCCAGTAACTCCCAGTGCTCCCAGTCACTCCCAGTGGCTCCCAGTTAACCCCAGGCACTACTCCCAGCCCTTCCCAGTGTGTCCCAGTGACTCCCAGTGTGTCCCAGTCGCTCCCAGTGTGTCCCAGTGACTCCCAATAAACTCCAGGCACAGCTCCCAGTGTGTCCCAGTAATTCCCAGTGTGTCCCAGTCACTCCCAGTGTGTCCCAGTGGCTCCCAGTGTGTCCCAGTCACTCACAGTGTGTCCCAGTGGCTCCCAGTTGGCTCCAGGCACAGCTCCCAGTGACTCCCAGTAACTCCCAGTGGCTCCCAGTAACTCCCAGTGTGTCCCAGTGGCTCCCAGTTAACTCACAGTATGTCCCAGTGACTCCCAGTAACTCCCAGTCAATTCCAGGCACAGTTCCCAGTGCTCCCAGTAACTCCCAGTGGCTCCCAGTGGCTCCCAGTCACTCCCAGTGCCTCCCAGTGACTCCCAGTTGGCTCCAGGCACAGCTCCCAGTGCTCCCAGTCACTCCCAGTATGTCCCAGTCACTCCCAGTGTGTCCCAGTGACTCCCAGTTAACTCCAGGCACAGTTCCCAGTGCTCCCAGTCACTCACAGTGTGTCCCAGTGGCTCCCAGCGACTCCCAGTATGTCCCAGTCACTCCCAGTGGCTCCCAGTAACTCCCAGTGTGTCCCAGTGCCTCCCAGTGTGTCCCAGTCACTCACAGTGTGTCCCAGTCACTCCCAGTGGCTCCAGGCACAGCTCCCAGTGCTCCCAGTCCCCGCCCGCGCTGCCTCTGTGGCCGCGGTGCCCGGCAGGGGCAGAAATCTGAGGGCTCGGGTGACGCAGGTGCCACACCCAGCCCTGGCCACGCCCCCCGGGCCACACCCAGCCCTGCTCAAACTTCCTCCTGCGGCCACAGCACGGTGACACCGAGCAGGTGACACCGACCGGGGTCACCATGGAGACACAGGTGACACTGAACAGGTGACACCGAGCAGGTGACACTGACCGGGGTCACCATGGAGACACAGGTGACACCGGGCAGGTGACACCAACCAGGGTTACCATGGGGACACAGGTGACACTGAACAGGTGACACCAACCAGGGGTCACCGACCAGGGGTGACCATGGGGACACAGGTGACACTGAACAGGTGACACTGAACAGGTGTCACCACAAACAGGTGACACGGACCCCCAGGTGACACCATGGACCAGCCCCATTTAGGGCCCCCCCAGCCCCATTTCCTCCCCTTGGAGCCACATCAGCCATTTCCCTTCCAAACTCTTTTATTTCCCACCCCTTAAAAACCTGAAAATAGTAAAAAAAATTATAAAAAAAAATGTATAAAAATACACGGGGGAGAGGGGGGGAAAGGGGTTGGGGACTGGGGGGGGTTCCCAGGAATCCCAGGGGGTTCCCTTGGGATTTTGGGGGGGTTCCCCTGAGATCCAAGGGGGTTCCCAGGGATCCATAGGGGGGTTCCCCTGAGATCCAAGGGGGGTTCCCCTGGAATCAGGGGGGGATCCCAGGAATCCCAGGGGGTTCCCGGGAACCCCAGGGGGTTCCCCTCAGCCCAGGGGGATCCCCACAGACTCCAGGGCCTCGCGAGCCCAGGCTGGGGGCCCCCCCCGGCCCCCGTACATGGTGTCCATGAACTCCCGCACGAACTCGGGGAAGCGCTGCTGGATGATGCTGTCCCTGATGGAGCCCATCAGCTTCATCTGGGGGGGGGGGACGGGGGTTAGAGGGGTGGGGAGACCCCCAGGACCCCCCCAGGACCCCCCAAACCCCCCTTGCCCACCTGGTAGGCGACGTTGTGCAGGGTGAGCAGGTGCAGCGCGGCCGTGTTGGAGCGCAGCAGCGCGTGCAGGTACGCCCGGGAGTACCTGGGGGGGGAAATGGGGAATTGGGGGGGGTCAGCCCCGCCTTGGGGACCCCCCCCCTACCCCCCAACCAGAGCCCCCCGCCCACCTCTGGCAGGTGGGGCAGCCGCAGTCGGCATCGATGGGCTGGAAATCCTTGGCGAATTGTTGGTTTTTGAGCTGCAGGGACCCCCAGGGCACCAGGGCGGAACCGAAACGCTGCGGGGGGGGGACCGGGGTGGGTTATGGGGGTGCCCCAAACCCTGGGGAGGGGTCCCCAAACCCCCCGGGCCCCCCTTACCGCGGTGCGGGTGGGGAACACGCAGTCGAACATGTCGCAGCCCAGCGCCACGCACACCACCAGGTCCGTGGCGTAGCTGGGGGGGGGCAAAGCGGGGGTGACTCCGGGGGTCTCCCCCAGCTCTGGGGGGGCTCTGAGGGGACCCCCGGACTCACCCCACGCCCATCAGGTAGCGGGGCTTGTCCCGGGGCAGGTGCTCCGTGCTCAGCTTCACCGTGCGCCAGAACTGAGCCTTGGCCTCGCCCCCGCTCAGGCCCCCGATGGCGAAACCGGGCACGTCCCGCTGGGTCATGGCTGCCAAGGGGACCCCAAATCAGCCCTGGAGCCCCAAAATCACCCCTGAACCTCCTCCCCGGGACCCCCAGATCCCCCTGGACTGCCCTGAGCCACCGTGAGCCACCGTGAGCCCCAGTGTGAAACCGGGCACGTCCTGCTGGGTCATGGCTGCCAAGGGGACCCCAAATCAGCCCTGGAGCCCCAAAATCACCCCTGAACCTCCTCCCGGGACCCCCAGATCCTCCCTGGACTGCCCTGAGCCACCCTGAGCCACCCTGAGCCCCAGTGTGAAACCGGGCACGTCCCGCTGGGTCATGGCTGCCAAGGGGACCCCAAATCACCCTGAACCCTCCCCGGGACCTCCCCCCCAAATCACCCCTGAACCCTCCCTGGGACCCCCAAATCACCCCTGAACCCCCTTGGGACCCCCAAATCACCCCTGAACCCTCCCTGGGACCCCCCCCAAATCACCCCTGAACCCTCCCTGGGACCCCCCCCCCCCCAAATCACCCCTGAACCCTCCCCAGGACCCCCCCAAATCACCCCTGAACCCTCCCTGGGACCCCCCCCAAATCACCCCTGAACCCTCCCTGGGACCCCCCCCCCAAATCACCCCTGAACCCTCCCTGGGACCACCGGAGCTCCCCCAGGCCCCCCTGAGCTGCCCCAGGACTCGCAGAGCCCCTCCCGAGCAGGGATGAGGGAGAGGATGGTGAGGAGGGCGAGGAAGGCCCAGGGATGACGGTGAGGACGATGAGGATGAGGAAGGCCCAGGGATGACGATGAGGACGGCGAGGATGATGAGGGTGAGGAAGGCCCGGGGATGAGGGTGAGGATGGCAAGGATGGCGAGGACGATGAGGGTGAGGAAGGCCCGGGGATGAGGGTGAGGGTGACGAGGGTGAGGAAGGCCCACCTTGGATGCAGCGCAGGCGCAGGTCGGGGTCCAGCCCCCCCTGGATGATGGCGAAGAGCAGCTGCTGCTGGGGGCGGGCGTGGGCGGCGACGCAGCGATCGAGCCAGCGAACGGACCTGGGGGGGACATGGGGGGACATGGGGGAACATGGGGGGGACACAAGGGGACATGGGGGACACGGGGGGAGGCAGCGATCGAGCCAGCGAATGGACATGGGGGGACATGGGGGACATGGGGGGACACGGGGGGGACATGGGGGGGACACGGGGGACATGGGGGGACAGGGATGGGGGGTCCTGGGGGTCTGGGGGGTCTCAGGGGGGTCCCAGGACTGTCAAGGGGGTCTCAGGGGGGTCCCAGGACTGTCAAGGGGGTCCTAGGGGGTCTCAGGAGGATCACGGGGGTGTTGGGGGTGGTCTCAGAGGGGTCTAAAGAGGGTCAGGGGGGTCCCAAGGGAATCTCAGGGGGCCTGAGGAGAGCCAAGAGGGTCCTAGGGGGGTCCCAGGGGATCCCAGGGGGGTCCCGGGGGATCCCAGGGGGGTCCCGGGGGGTCCCAAGGAGGTCAGGGGAGTTCCAGGGGTTCTCAGGAGGGTCCGGGGGGGTCTCAGGAGGGTCCCGGGTGGTCCCAGGGGGGTCCTGGGGGGTCCCGGGGGGGTCTCACCTGTTCATGGCCTCCTCGACGCGCGGCCCCGTCGTGGTGCTGCTCACGACATCGTCCAACTGCATCACGATATCAGCCCCTGGGGGGGCAGGGGGGGTCACCCCCGTCCTTCACAGCCCCCTCGGGATTTGGGGGGTCCCACCCCCGGGATTTGGGGGGATTCTCCCCCCTCCCCTGCTCACCCAGGGCGTTCTGGATCTCCATGGATTTCTCGGGGCTCAGCAGGATCTGATCCCCGCCGTGGGGGGGCTGGAACCGAACCCCCTCCTCCGACACCTCCGACAGCTCCAGCAGCGAAACCATCTGGAACCCCCCGCTGTCCTGGGGGCACCCCAAAACGGGCGCTGAGGGGCGAAAAGGAACCCAAAAACCCCCCAAAAAAACCCCAAAACACCCCGGGATTGGGGACAGGGGGTGTCAGGGCCCCCCCAGGCTCGGGGGGACACCCCTGGAGGGTCCTGGGGGTGCCCCCCCGTCACTCAGGGCAGCTCTGGGGGTGACGCCCCCCCAAATTTGGGGTCCCGGAGGGGTCCCGTGCCCACGCCCTCACCGTCAGCAGGTTGTGGGGCCAGTCCATGAAGCCGTGCAGGCCCCCGGCACGCCGGACCAGCTCCGAGCCCTGCGGGGACGGGAGAGAGCAGGGCTGGGAAGGCGGCGGGAGCGCGGGAACCGAGCGGGATCCTCCGGTAACCCCCGGTAACGGCGGGGGCTGCGCCGGAATCCCGCCGGGAACCCGCGGGGGGAGCGGCGACAGCTCCGATCTCACCCGGAATGTGAGAACTCAGGGCAGGGACGGCACGGGGTGAACCGCGGAGCCCCCCGGAGCCCCCCGGTGCCGCTCACCGGCCGCGTGCCCAGGTGGAAGGTGTTGCCCAGGCAGATGCGGCAGCCGAGCGCCGCCAGCTGCGCGGCCGTCAGGCCCTTGGCGGTGCCGCGGGTGCCCACGGGCATGAACACGGGGCAGGGCACGGAGCCGTGCGGCAGCCGCAGCTCCCCGGCCCGGGCGCGGCTCCGCCCGCACTCGGCCACGATCCGCAGCACCGGCACCGGCGCCGGGCCCGCCGCGGGCGCCGCCATCTTCGGTGCACGTGACCGGAAGAGGCGTGGCGCAACCACCGGAAGTGACGGTTACCACGGCAACGCGGAGGCCATGTTGGGCCTTGTGGGGATGGGGAAGGTACCAGCTCGGAGATGCTCAAAGCTCCCCAGAGATCGCCCAAAGTCAGCAGAAATTCAGCAGAGATCCCTCCCAACCCCGACATGGCGGGGAGCGGAGCCAATTCCTGATGGCTCTGGTCCCTGAGGGGTCCCCAGGCTGTTCCCCGGGGATTCCAGCCCCGGGAATTCGCTTCCGGACTGTCGTTCCCCATGAGCGAACACACAGCGCTGGACGGTCACGGGAGGGCCGCGGAACACCGGGACACCAAAGGGCGAGAAGGACTCGCTGACTGACGGCCGGCTTATTCACTGCGAGAGGGTTTTCTGTTCCCTAGGCTTCCTCTCTCGCTTACATTGGCCAGCCCGCTCGGAGTCTAACGGAAGGGAGGGCGAGGAGGGAGAGCAGAGCGGGCTCCCGGGGCTGCGCTCCCGAGGGAAGCTCCGTCCGCCAATTCAATGGCGGAACCGGTGAGGGGCGGGACCGCATCCCCGCCGCCTCAGCTGACACAGCAGCGCCACCTCCCATTGGCTGTGAGCGATGAGCGACGGCCGAGAGACCAATAGAGAACAGGCTTGTCTTCCCGGTACCGCCCTTTTGGGTGATTGACAGCTCTCTGCTCCTATCCTCTCTGCGCGCTCCAGTGACGGGCAGCCCAGCCGGCCAATAGCGACGCGCGCTGCGGGAGCGGGGCGGGCGCGGCGGTGCCGGATGAGGAGACTCTGAGGGGAAGTTTGGCCGCCGCCGCCGCCGCGGGCCCCTGAGGAGGAGCCGCCGCCGGGAGCGCGGGCCCGGCACCGCCGCGCCGCCATGGGCAACCGGGGCATGGAGGAGCTCATCCCGCTGGTCAACAAGCTGCAGGACGCCTTCAGCTCCATCGGCCAGAGCTGCCACCTCGACCTGCCGCAGATCGCCGTGGTGGGCGGGCAGAGCGCCGGCAAGAGCTCGGTGCTCGAGAACTTCGTGGGCCGGTGAGCGGCGGCAGCGGCGGCGGCAGCGGCGGGGAGGGCGGCGGCGGGGCCGGGGCGGCGGGAGCGGCGGGCGGCGCCACGGGCGTACGGAGCGTTCGGGAATAGCGGCGGCGGCGTAAGGGTGCGGCCGGCGGGGCCGGGCCCGCGCTGCGCCAGCGGCGCACGGGCCGCGCAAACGGCGCAAGGGCCGCGCAAACGGCGCCGGCACCGGGACGGGGCTGGGACCGGGACGGGGCTGGGACCGGGACGGGGGTGCCCTCCCGTTCCTCCGAGCCAGGCCGCGCCCGCCGGAACGCGGCACTAACGGGAGGGGCTCGGTGCGGGCCGGCCGCGCTCGGGGGAGCGGAACGGGAATGGGGCGGGGCGGGGCGGGGCGTACGGTAGTGGCGGGGAGGGGGGCTCGGGTCACGGCGGTCAATGGCGATGGCAGCGAGGGCAGCGGGGGCTGAGCGGGTCCCGGAAGGATCCCGGGCGTTCCGTGGGCGCTGCGGACTTCCCGGTTCTCGGTGCTGGGTGCCGGTTCCGTGCTCGGGGCAGCGGCACCGGACGGTGGCCGGGATTCCTCGGGAGTGCTGAGCTGTGTGCGCCTTCCTCCCCATCACCACCACCATCATCCTCGCGTTGGGGCTGCGCCCCGGAGATAGGAGCGGTGCTGGGATGGGCCCGGGAGCCGAGCGTGGCCGCGCCGATAACGGGAGCGGAGCTCGGCGGAGGGGTCACCCCAGAAAGGCACAAAAACCGCGCTGGGCAGCCCCGGCACAGCCCTGGCCCTTCTCCGCCTTTGTGCGGATCCGCTGCTGTGCCCGGCCGGTTCCTGCCGCCTCCGCTGCCCCTCGGTGCGGGGCTGTCGCTTCCTCCGGCACCGGGGCAGCGGCAGAATCCTCCTAACCCCAGTGTGGCCCCATCCCGCTCTGCCCTCAGCCTCCGCACTCCCAAAATTCCCAACCACGCGGTTTTCCCGCTGCTTTGGACGTCCCTTCCTCCTTGAAAATGCCCCACCGGGAGCTCCAGTGGGGTTTTGCTTTCTGCACTGGATCCCTCCCCTCCTGGGGCGTTCCTCCCAAATCCAGCCTGGGATCCATCCCTTTTCCCTTCTGTCCCAGTGCAGGCCAAATTCCCAGCCTGGATTTGGGCTTTCCCAGCAGTCAGGGTGGAATGGTGGGGCTATTCCCCATCCTGGATTCCTGGGGATGGTGGGGTTATTCCCCATCCTGGATTCCTGGGAATATTCTGGCAGCCTCTAATTACAGCGCTGCTGGAAAACCATCCCTGTTAATTAAACCCCTTTGTGTCGCAGTCGGATCCATCCATCCGGGGATCCTTCCCCACCTCGTCGTGCAGCTCGTGCTAATTAGGGTTAATTACACCCCAGGGGTGTCCTTGGGAGTGGGAGGGTGAGGAATGCTGACCTGACCGTGTCCATCCCAGCTTTTAGGGGCAGTTCTGGGGCTCCCACCCCGGCATGGCTGAACAGGGGCTGGGATTTTTCTCTCTGGATCACAAATTGCAGCTGGGATGAGCTGGGGCCTCGGGGCTGTTCCCTCTGTCCCAACGATCTGCACGGATCCATGGAGCCAGGCTTGGAAACTGCCCGTGGGGGGTTGTTCCTCTCGATTTCTGCAGCTCTTGGAGCTTTATCTCAGTTTTCCCGAGCCACCAGCAAGCCCTGGATCCGTGTTGGGAGTCCCTGGATCTGTGCTGGGAAGCCATGGTGCCGTTTCTGTGGGTTTCGTACCCTCAAAACACAAGGGGAGATAATCCTGAGGTGCCCAAAATCCCTTGGAGAGACCTGGAATTGGGCTGGGAACCCTCTACATGCACGGCTGAGCCTCAGCGGGCTGGAATTTCTCCATGGGGAAGGGCCTGGCCTCACTGGGACACCCTTGAGGGGTTGGGATTGGTGCTGAGGGGCCTGGAGCGCCTCAGTCCCTGAATTCAGCGGGAGCAGCACCAAGGGAACGACCTGGGATCGTCACCAGGATTCTTTGTGGCCCCACCATCCCTCTTTGGAGCCTTGTCCCGGCCCTGCTCTGACAAATCCCTGTCCCAGCCCTTCCCGGAGCTGTCTCTGGCCTGGGGGACAATGGAGCCCTTGTCCCCCGGGGGTGGGGACAGTCCCTGACCTCAATGGGGCATTATGAGCCCAGGGGAAGGCTGGGGTTCACCCTGGGCTGGGGTTCACCCTGGGCTGGGGTTCACCCTGGGCTGGGGATCCTTATCCTGCCTCGGGAGCATCCCCCAAAATCCCTCAGAGTGGGGCTGATCCCAGGGTTTGGGATCAGTGGGATTTGGGGACCTCAATGGGGCATTATGAGCCCAAGGAGAGGATGGGGTTCACCCTGGGCTGGGGATCCTTATCCTGCCTTGGGAGCATCCCCCAAAATCTCTCAGAGTGGGGCTGAGCCCCAGGGTTTGGGATCAGTGGGGTTTGGGGACACAGGGAGAGCTGCATCCCATGGGGACAGGACAAGAGCAGTGACCCAGAGCTGAATCCCATGGGGACAGGACAAGAGCAGTGACCCAGAGCTGAATCCCATGGGGACAGGACAAGAGCAGTGACCCATCCTGAGGGATTGGCCACGAGGCTCCCGCAGCTCTGGTGGGGCTGGGGTAAATCCATCCAGGGGTAAATCCCTGGGATTTGCCTCGGTGGGAGCCGTGGCCAGAGGAATCCAGGGGATTCCCCCAGGAGTGGGGAGGGAATGGCTGGGAGCCAGGTGGGAGCAGCACGAGGTGTTTTGGAGACGTGGAAATGTGGACACACGCTCAGCTCGGGTGTTTCCCCAGGGATTTTCTCGGCGCTGGGGAGTTCCCACCGCACTCCTCCACCCCGAGACCTTTGTCCCTGTGTCCCTTTGTCCCTTTGTCCCCTCGCCGGCCCTGGTCACACCTGAGCCCAGGTGGGAGGCGGCGCAGGATCCGGGCAGTGACGTCCTGGGGCTCCTGCGCGCGTCACGGCCGGGCCCGGATCCTGCCCAGCCGGACACGGGAGGGACACGGGGACGTGGGGACACGGAGCTGGGTGGTGGCACTGCCACCGTGCCTGTGCTTCCTTCCTGGAGGCGCCTCCTTCCCCTCAGGGCCTGTCACCTCCAGCTCGGGGAGCCAGGAATCCTGGCGGGGGTGGGACAAGGAAACCACCTGGGTTAGACTGGGATAGGGGATGGGGCAAGGAAACCACCTGGGTTAGACTGGGATAGGGGCTGGGACAAGGGGGTCACCTGGGTTAGACTGGGATAGGGGATGGGACAAGGAAACCACCTGGATTAGCCTGGGATTGGGGCTGGGGCAAGGAAACCACCTGGGTTAGACTGGGATAGGGGCTGGGACAAGGAAACCACCTGGGTTAGACTGGGATAGGGGCTGGGGCAAGGGGGACACCTGGGTTAGACTGGGATAGGGGATGGGGGTCACCTGGATTAGCCTGGGATAGGGGCTGGGGCAAGGAAACCACCTGGGTTAGCCTGGGATAGGGCCTGGGACAAGGGGGTCACCTCAGTTCAGGGCTGGGACAAGGGGATCACCTCATTTCCCCCAGGATTGGGGCTGGAACAAGGGAATCACCTGGATTACCCCAGGATTGGGGATGGGACAAGGGGATCACCTGGATTACCCCAGGATCAGGGCTGGGAACTGGGGATGACCTGGATGCAGGCCTGGGACAAGATCCCCTCGATTCCCCCGGGATCAGAGCTGGGGATCACCTCAATTCCCCCGGGATCAGAGCTGGGGATCCCCTCAATTCCCCCAGGATCAGAGCTGGGGATCACCTCAATTCCCCCGGGATCAGAGCTGGGGATCACCTCAATTCCCCCAGGATCAGAGCTGGGGATCACCTCAATTGCCCCAGGATCAGAGCTGGGGATCCCCTCAATTCCCCCGGGATCAGAGCTGGGGATCACCTCAATTCCCCCGGGATCAGAGCTGGGGATCACCTCAATTCCCCCGGGATCAGAGCTGGGGATCACCTCAATTCCCCCGGGATCAGAGCTGGGGATCACCTCAATTCCCCCGGGATCAGAGCTGGGGATCCCCTCAATTCCCCCGGGATCAGAGCTGGGGATCACCTCAATTCCCCCGGGATCAGAGCTGGGGATCACCTCAATTCCCCTGGGATCAGAGCTGGGGATCACCTCAATTCCCCTGGGATCAGAGCTGGGGATCACCTCAATTCCCTCGGGATCAGGTGTGGGACAAGGAGGGAGCAGCAGAGGCAGAGATGTCGAACCCCACTTTGTGGGAATCCCCCCGATCCCAACGCTCCCATCAGCATCACCGTCCCCTCTGGGATCACTGGGGCCACCTGGGGCCTCCCCAAGCTCCTTCCCCCTTTCCCCACCCGGGGCTGTCCTGGTTGGGCAGGAAGAAGCTCATTTGTGGCTGTCAGCGGCTCGGGGCTGTCACGCAGGCTCTGTCGGGGTGACACCGTCAGGGTGACACCGTCAGGGTGACACTCAGGGTGTTGCTGGTGGCGTTGCTGTGACGCCCGGGCCGGGCAGTTCCCGGCAGAGCCGCTCCCAGGCCGTTATCGCTCCCCATTCCCAGCAGACTCTGCCCTGTCCCGTTCCTGCTGTCCCTGCCTGGCAAAGGGGCAGGGACAGCCCCAGCCCAAATTGGCCATTGCAGCTCCACCTTTTCCAGGCAGGGCTCTCCCCAAAAAAAGCTCCGGGGCGCTGAGGCCAGAGGGCATCCTGTGGGAATTTCCTGCTTTCCTTGGGCCCGGGAGGAATTGTGTGGAATTTCCTGCTTTCCTGGGGGATCTGCCCTCCCAGGAATATCCTGTTCTCTCCCCCAGGAGAGCAGGGATTGATCCTGTGTGTTCCCAGTGCTGGAGCAATCGATGGCATTAATCCACCGATTGACTGACCCATCCTCTCATCCCCTGCAGGGATTTCCTTCCCCGTGGCTCTGGGATTGTCACTCGCCGGCCTCTCATCCTGCAGCTCATCTTCTCCAAGACGGGTACGGGGCTGGGAAAGGGGGAGCGAGCTGGGTGTGGGCCCTGGGGTGTGCACAGTGCAGCCCTGGGGGTGTTCACATTGCAGCCCTGGGGTCCATCTGAGCTGGGTGTGAGCCCTGGGGTCCCTCCATGCTGGGTGTGGGCCCTGGGATGTGCACACTGCAGCCCTGGGGTCCATCTGAGCTGGGTGTGAGCCCTGGGGTTCCTCCATGCTGGGTGTGAGCCCTGGGGGTGTGCACATTGCAGCCCTGGGGTCCATCCATGCTGAGGATGTGCACACTGCAGCCCTGGGGTTCCTCCATGCTGGGTGTGAGCCCTGGGATGTTCACACTGCAGCCCTGGGGTGTTCACACTGCAGCCCTGGGGATGTTCACACTGCAGCCCTCCCTCCCACAGGGCTCCATCCGCTGCCCCCACGCTCCCAGCTCCTCCTGCTCATCAGGGAGGAACGCGGGGGAGAGCCCAGGGAATGCCTGGGAATGCCGGGGAGGCCAAAGGAAAACCAGGGAATGCTGAGCTGGCCGTGGGGGTGACTCCTTCTCCCAGCCAGGTTTCCTTGGTTGCCATCAGCCATCCCGATATCCGGGCAGAACTCCTTGGTCCCCTTCACCTTGAGCAGCCAGGCCAAAAATTCCCTGGGTTTGGGTGAATCCCAGAGGCCCTGGTGCCCATCCTGGGAGCTGAGGAGGGCTGGGAAGAGCCGGTTTTGGAGCCATGGCAGGGCTGGGGAGGGCTCTGGGCTGAGGAATGAGGTGTCTGGGATGATTCCAGCCCTGACAGCGCTGAGGTTTCCGCTCTGCCCACACCGAGGGAAGGAGGAAGGAAGTTGCACCATCCCAGCGGCCACAGCCTGGCCCCACAGCTGCTGAAATCCCTTTTCCTGGGGCAGATTGGGCTCCAGGGCAGCTCCTGGGGGTCCTGCAGCCCCTCCTGGGGTCCTGCAGCCCCTTCCCCATGTCCTGAGGCCCCTTCCCCATGTCCTGCAGCCCCTTCCCCATGTCCTGAGGCTCCTCCTGGGTGTCCTGCAGCCCCTCCTGGGGTCCTGCAGCCCCTTCCCCATGTCCTGAGGCCCTTCCTGGGGTCCTGCAGCCCCTTCCCCATGTCCTGCAGCCCCTCCTGGGTGTCCTGCAGCCCCTTCCCCATGTCCTGCAGCCCCTCCTGGGGGTCCTGCAGCCCCTTCCCCCCATTCCCCACACATCCCCCCCAGATCCCCTGCCCTGCTCCATCGCACCCCCCCCAAACATTCCCCGTTTTTCACGCTCCCCATCCCTCCCAGAATATGCCGAGTTCCTGCACTGCAAATCCAAGAAGTTCACGGATTTCGACGAGGTGCGGCAGGAGATCGAGGCGGAGACCGACCGGGTGACGGGCACCAACAAGGGCATCTCCCCCGTGCCCATCAACCTGCGCGTGTACTCCCCCCACGGTGAGGGCAAAACCCGGGGGAAACCCGGGGAAAATCCGGGGCCCTGCGGGAGCCAACACACCGGGAAAGCCCGGAGGGATCCCCCCCTTCAGCCCGTCCGTGTCCCCCCAGTGCTGAACCTGACCCTGATCGACCTGCCCGGGATCACCAAGGTGCCGGTGGGGGATCAGCCGCAGGACATCGAGTTCCAGATCCGGGACATGATCCTGCAGTTCATCAGCAGGGAGAGCAGCCTGATCCTGGCCGTCACCCCGGCCAACATGGACCTGGCCAACTCGGACGCGCTCAAGATGGCCAAGGAGGTGGATCCGCAGGGTGAGGGGGCGGGGAGCTTCCTCGGCCTCTTCTTCATCCTCCTCCTCATCCTCCTCATCCTCCTCTCCATTCCGTGGGTCCCCGTTGTGCTGGGGTTCATTGGGACCAGCCCTTGGCCCCACAGGCCTGAGGATAAAGGGATGGGGAGCGCTTCCTCATCCTCTTCGTCCTTCTTCTCCTCATCCTCTTTGTCCTTCTTCTCCTCATCCTCTTCTTCCTCCCTCTCCTCATCCTCTTTGTCCTCCTTCTCCTCATCCTCTTCTTCCTCCTCCTCCTCATCCTCCTCTCCATTCCATGGGTCCCTGTTGTGCTGGGCTGGGGTTCATTGGGACCAACCCTTGGCCCTTGACTACCCCTGAGGATAAAGGGATGGGGAGGGCTTCCTCATCCTCTTTGTCCTCCTTCTCCTCATCCTCTTCTTCCTCTTTCTCCTCATCCTCTTCATCCTCCTTCTCGTCATCCTCTTCGTCCTCCTTCTCCTCATCCTCTTCGTCCTCCTCTCCTCATCTTCTTCGTCCTCCTCTCCTCATCCTCTTTGTCCTCCTCTCCTCATCCTTTTCATCCTCCTCTCCTCATCCTCTTCGTCCTCATCTTCTTCGTCCTCCTTCTCCTCATCTTCTTTGTCCTCCCTCTCCTCATCCTTTTCATCCTCCTCTCCTCATCCTCTTCGTCCTCCTCCTCCTCATCCTCCTCTCCATTCCCTGGGGTCCCCGTTGTGCTGGGCTGGGGTTCATTGGGACCAACCCTTGTCCCCACAGGCCTGAGGACCATCGGGGTCATCACCAAGCTGGACCTGATGGACGAAGGCACCGACGCCCGGGACGTGCTGGAGAACAAACTGCTGCCGCTGCGGAGAGGTACGGCCTGGCCCGGGTCCCTGCGTGTCCCCCGTGTCCCCTCGGGTCCCTCTGTGCCCCTCAGGTCACTCTGTGTGTCCCCTCAGGTCACTCACTGTGTCCCCCTCAGGTCACTCTGTGTGTCCCCCCTCAGGTCACTCTGTGTGTGCCCCTTGGGTCATTCTGTGTGTCCCCCTCAGGTCACTCTGTGTGTCCCCCCCTCAGGTCACTCAGTGTCCCCTGCCCTGTGTCCCTCCCTGGCTCCCCCCATGTCCCCACTGTCCCCAGTGTCACCGTGTGCCCTCTGGGTGCCATTCCTGGGGCAGGTCCCATGCTGTCCCTGGTGTCCCCAATGTCACCGTGTGCCCTCTGGGTGCCATTCCCATGCTGTCCCTGGTGTCCCCATTGTCCCCTGCCCTGGCTCCCCCCATGTCCCCAGTGTCCCCAGTGTCACTGTGTCCCCTCCGGGTGCCACTCCCGTGCTGGCCCCACGCTGTCCCCTGTGTGCCAGGCTACATCGGGGTGGTGAACCGCAGTCAGAAGGACATCGATGGCAAGAAGGACATCAGGGCTGCGCTGGCGGCCGAGCGCAAATTCTTCCTGTCACACCCGGCCTACCGGCACATGGCCGAGCGCATGGGCACGCCGCACCTGCAGAGGGTGCTCAACCAGGTGTGGCCGCCCCTGCCTGCCCGGGAGAGGGGAATTCACCGGGTGGGACAGCTCCTTCCTGCCCCTTCCTGCCCGGGAGAGGGGAATTCACCGGGTGGGACTGCCCCTTCCTGCCCCTGCCTGCCCCTTCCTGCCCCTTCCTGCCCCTTCCTGCCCCTTCCTGCCCCTTCCTGCCCCTTCCTGCCCGGGAGAGGGGAATTCACCGGGTGGGACGGCCCCTTCCTGCCCCTTCCTGCCCGGGAGAGGGGAATTTACCGGGTGGGATCAGCCCCTTCCCTTCTGGAAAAGCGGAATTTTCCGTGTGGGGCTCCATTCCCACCTGGAAAAGCGGAATTTTCCGGGTGGGACAGCCCCTTCCCACTGTGTTCCTGGGTGGAAAAGGGCAATTTTCTATGTGGGACAGTCCCTTCCCTCCTGGAAAAGCGGAATTTCCCGGTGGGGCTCCGTTCCCACCTGGAAAAGTAGAATTTTCTGGATGGGACAGCCCCTTCCCTCTGGAAAAGGGGAATTTTCAGGGTGGGTCTCCATTCCTGCTGTGTTCCTGGGTGGGACAGCCCCTTCCTGCCCGTTCCCACCTGGAAAAGCGGAATTTCCAGGTGGGGCTCCATTCCCACCCGGAAAAGCGGAATTTTCTGGATGGGACAGCCCCATTCCCACCTGGAAAAGGGGAATTTTCCGGTCTCCCATCTCAAGTTTTGCCCGTCCCCCTGCAGCAACTGACCAACCACATCCGGGAGTCGCTGCCCTCGCTGCGCAGCAAGCTGCAGAGCCAGCTGCTGTCCCTGGAGAAGGAGGTGGAGGAGTACAAGAACTTCCGACCCGACGACCCCGCCAGGAAAACCAAAGCCCTGCTGCAGTGGGTGCCCCTCCAGAGGGAATTCCCAGCGGGATTTGCCCTTCCCAGCTGGAAGATGGATGGAGGGATGATGGAGGGATGGATGGATGATGGATGGATGGATGGATGATGGATGGATGGATGGATGGATGATGGATGGATGGATGATGGATGGATGGATGATGGATGGACGGATGGATGGATGGATGGATGGATGGATGGATGATGGATGGATGGACGGATGGATGGATGATGGATGGATGATGGATGATGGATGGATGATGGATGATGGATGGATGGATGATGGATGGATGATGGATGGATGATGGATGATGGATGGATGGATGATGGATGGATGATGGATGGATGATGGATGGATGATGGATGATGGATGGATGGATGGATGGATGATGGATGGATGGATGGATGGATGATGGATGGGGGATGGATGGATGATGGATGATGGATGGATGATGGATGGATGGATGATGGATGGATGGATGGATGGATGATGGATGATGGATGGATGATGGATGGATGGATGGATGGATGATGGATGGATGGATGATGGATGGATGGATGATGGGTGGAGGGATGGATGGATGGAGGGATGGATGGATGATGGATGGAGGGATGGATGGATGGATGGATGGATGATGGATGGATGATGGATGGATGGATGGATGGATGATGGATGGATGATGGATGGATGATGGATGATGGATGGATGGATGATGGATGGATGGATGGATGGATGGATGATGGATGGATGGATGGATGGATGGATGGATGATGGATGGATGGATGGATGGATGGATGATGGATGATGGATGATGGATGATGGATGGATGGATGACGGACGGACGGACGGACGGACGGATGGATGGATGGATGGATGGATGGGGAAAATCTCTCCTGGGAGCACGGGCTCCGTCCCTCCCACGGGATTTGCGCTTCTCCCACCCCATCTGGAGGAATTGGGGAATTTCTGCTCCCTCATTCCCGGTTTTCCTGCCCCAGGATGGTGCAGCAGTTCGGGGTGGACTTTGAGAAGAGGATCGAGGGCTCCGGGGACCAGGTGGACACCCTGGAGCTCTCCGGGGGTGCCAGGATCAACCGGATTTTCCACGAGAGGTTCCCCTTTGAGCTCGTCAAGGTGAGCACTGGGGGCTCCCTCTCCCCAGTAAAAATCCCAAAATTTGAGGCAGATAAAACGGAGCAGCCCCTGCCTGGGGAGGCTGCAGGGATGGTGCAGCCTTCTGGTGTGGGTGCCCTGTGGCTGCTGGACAGTGGGACACGCCTGATTCCTGATTGATCCCTGATTCCTGACTGATTTCTGATTCCTGACTGATTTCTGATTGATTCCTGATTGAGTCCTGATTGATTCCTGATTCCTGACTGATTCCTGATTCCTGATTGAGTCCTGATTGATTCCTGATTCCTGATTGAGTCCTGATTCCTGATTGATTCCTGATTGATTCCTGATTCCTGATTGATGCCTGATTCCTGATTGATTCCTGATTGAGTCTTGATTCCTGATTGAGTCCTGATTGAGTCCTGATTCCTGAGTCCTGATTCCTGATTGATTCTTGATTCCTGATTGATTCCTGATTGATTCCTGATTCCTGATTGATTCCTGATTGAGTCCTGATTCCTGAGTCCTGATTCCTGATTGATTCCTGATTCCTGACTGATTCCTGATTCCTGATTGATTTCTGATTCCTGATTGCTTCCTGAGTGATTTCTGATTTCTGATTCCTGATTGATTCTTCATTTCCAATTTTTTATTCCCGATTCCTGATTTATTTCTGGTTTTTGATTTCTGATTCCTGATTTTTGATTCCTGATTGATTCCTGATTGATTCCTCATTTCTGATTTTCTATTCCTGATTCCTGATTTATTTCTGATTTTTGATTCTGGATTCCTGATTGATTTCTGATTCCTGATTGATTCCTCATTTCTGATTCCTGATTTCTGATTCCTGATTTCTGATTCCTGATTTCTGATTGAGTCCCAATTCCTTATTTCTGGTTTCTGATTGATTTCTGATTCCTGATTGATTCCTGATTTCTGATTCCTGATTTCCAATTCCTGATTTCTGATTCCTGATTTCTGATTCCTGGTTCCTGGTTTTTAATTCCTGGTTGATTCCTGATTCCCCCTCCGTTTCCCTGCAGATGGAATTCGACGAGAAGGACCTGAGGCGGGAGATCAGCTACGCCATCAAGAACATCCACGGGGTGAGGCAAGTATCCCTCACAGCTCCTTCCCTGGACACAATTCCTGACCCTGGCTCCCAGGGAAAGCTGGGAAGGGCTCTCCTGGACGAGGGATTTCCTCTGCTGAGGAGGAGATTGTTCTCCGGGGTCAGGGAATCCCTCCCTGGGATGGGCTCTGTCCCAATCCAATCCCAGTCCCATCCCAATCCAATCCCAATCCCATCCCAATCCCATCCCAGTCCCATCCCAATCCCATCCCAATCCCATCCCAATCCCATCCCAGTCCCAATCCCATCCCAATCCCATCCCAATCCAATCCCATCCCAATCCCATCCCAGTCCCATCCCAGTCCCATCCCAATCCCATCCCATCCCAATCCCATCCCAGTCCCACCCCAATCCCACCCCAATCCCATCCCAATCCCAATCCCGCTTTTCCCTCTCCCTGCCCTCCAGGACGGGGCTGTTCACACCAGACCTGGCCTTCGAGGCCATCGTGAAGAAGCAGGTGGTGAAGCTGAAGGAGCCGTGCCTGAAATGCGTGGATTTGGTGATCCAGGAGCTCATCAACACCGTGCGCCAGTGCACCAGTAAGGTACTGGTCAGCCCAGTAACACCAGTGACACCAGTGAGGGACTGGTCAGCCCAGTAACACCAGTAACACCAGTGAGGGACTGGTCAGCCCAGTAACACCAGTGACACCAGTGAGGGACTGGTCAGCCCAGTAACACCAGTAAGGGACTGGTCAGCCCAGTAACACCAGTAACACCAGTGAGGGACTGGTCAGCCCAGTAACACCAGTGAGGGACTGGTCAGCCCAGTAACACCAGTAAGGTACTGGTCAGCCCAGTAACACCAGTAACACCAGTGAGGGACTGGTCAGCCCAGTAACACCAGTAACACCAGTGAGGGACTGGTCAGCCCAGTGGTGGGGTTTGGTGTGGTTTGATGGGGTTTGCTGGGGTTTGATGGAGTTTGATGGGACTTGGTGGGGATTGGTGAGGTTTGGCAGGGTTTGGTGTGGTTTGCTGGGGTTTGCTGGAGTTTGGTGAGGTTTGGTGGGATTTGGGTGGGGTTTGCTGGGGTTTGCTGGAGTTTGATGGGGAGTGGTGGAATTTGGTGGGGATTGGTGAGGTTTGGTGAGGTTTGGCAGGGTTTGGTGGGGGATTGATGAGGTTTGGTGGGGTTTGGCAGGGTTTGGTGTGGTTTGGTGGGGTTTGCTGGAGTTTGATGGGGAGTGGTGGAATTTGGTGAGGTTTGGCAGGGTTTGGTGGGGTGCTGCTCCCCTTGGAGCTGCCTGCCTCCATCCCACCCGTTCTTCCCGCCCCTTTTTCCCTGGTTTCCAGCTGGGCTCGTACCCCAGGCTGCGGGAGGAGACCGAGCGCATCGTCACCACCCACATCCGCGAGCGGGAGGGCAAAACCAAGGACCAGGTCAGCCCCAGCCCGTGCCCAGCACCCCCAGAGTGGGAATTCCCCTCAAAATCCCAATTTTCCCCCCCTTTTCCCTGACTCCTGGCTCCCCCAGATCCTGCTGCTCATCGACATCGAGCTCTCCTACATCAACACCAACCACGAGGATTTCATCGGCTTTGCCAAGTGAGTCCTTGCCCGGGGGGGACCATTCCCACACGGCCCCGGGGGCTGTGCTGTCCTTGTGGGGGACACTGGAGTCCCCCACATCCTCCAGCACCGATCCCCTCAGGTTTGGGCTCTGGGAAAGGGGCTGGGAAAAGCTCCAGCCTCGGGAATTTGGATGGTTTGGGCTGTCCCAGAGCAGGAATTGCTCCCTGTCCCCTCTGTCCCTCCTCATCCTCTCCCCTGCCAGGGGCAGGGCTCTCCTGACACCTTCCCTTGACTCTTCCTGGTGTTCTCCAGCCCCAAACCTCTGGGAAGCTCCCAGACTCCAGCTCAGGGTGCCTGGAGCCCGCCCTGCCCCTGCCCCTTCCATTCCCACCCTCCTCCTCCTCCTCCTCCTGTTTTTGTTTTCTCTCTTTTCCCCCTTTTTTCTCTCTTTCCTCTCGGCTCACACTCCCTGCTCTCTGCCGTTTCCCCCCGGATCCATCACCTCTCTCTGTCTCTGGACTCTGCTGCTCCTCTCCTGCCCCAGCTGTTTCACTGAGCAGCACGTGGCCACCGGGTGGGTACCGGGGCAGCTCCCCCTGCCCAGGGCACCCGGCAGCTTCCGGGGGGCTGGGGGGGCTCCCCTTGGCTGGGGGGTCCCAGAGCTTCTCCTTGGAATTGGGGTCCCGGAGCTTTTCCTTGGAATTGGGATCCCAGAGCTTCTCCTTGGAATTGGGATCCTGGAGCTGCTCCTTGGAATTGGGGTCCTGGAGCTTTTCCCAGTTCAGCCTCGGGTTTGGGATCCCAGAGCTTCTCCTTGGGTTTGGGATCCTGGAGCATCTCCTTGGAATTGGGGTCCCGGAGCTTCTCCTTGGAATTGGGGTCCCGGAGCTTTTCCTTGGGTTTGGGATCCCAGAGCTTCTCCTTGGAATTGGGGTCCTGGAGCTTCTCCTTGGAATTGGGGTCCTGGAGCTTCTCCTTGTGTTTGGGATCCCAGAGCTTCTCCTTGGAATTGGGGTCCTGGAGCTTCTCCTTGGGTTTGGGATCCCAGAGCTTCTCCTTGGAATTGGGATCCTGGAGCTTCTCCTTGGGTTTGGGATCCCAGAGCTTCTCCTTGGAATTGGGGTCCCGGAGCTTCTCCTTGGGTTTGGGATCCCAGAGCTTCTCCTCGGAATTGGGATCCTGGAGCTTTTCCTTGGGTTTGGGATCCTGGAGCTTTTCCTGCCAGTTCAGCCTTGGGTTTGGGAACCAGGAAGTTTTTCCCTCAGATTTGGGAGCCAGAGAACTCCTCCTCTGGATTTGGGAGCTGGGTTGTTTCCCCTCCCAGTACAACTGGGATCCCAGAGCTTCTCCTCCCAGTTCAGCCTTGGGTTTGGGATCCCAGAGCTTCTCCTCGGGTTTGGGATCCCAGAGCTTCTCCTCAGGTTTGGGATCCTGGAGCTTTTCCTTGGGTTTGGGATCCTGGAGCTTCTCCTTGGAATTGGGGTCCCGGAGCTTTTCCTTGGGTTTGGGATCCCAGAGCTTCTCCTTGGAATTGGGATCCTGGAGCATCTCCTTGGAATTGGGATCCTGGAGCTTCTCCTTGGAATTGGGGTCCCGGAGCTTCTCCTTGGGTTTGGGATCCTGGAGCTTCTCCTCGGGTTTGGGATCCTGGAGCTTCTCCTTGGGTTTGGGATCCCGGAGCTTCTCCTTGGGTTTGGGATCCTGGAGCTTTTCCTGCCAGTTCAGCCTTGGGTTTGGGAACCAGGGAGTTTCTCCCTCAGATTTGGGAGCCAGAAAACTCCTCCTCTGGATTTGGGAGCTGGGTTGTTTCCCCTCCCAGTACAACTGGGATCCCAGAGCTTCTCCTCCCAGTTCAGCCTTGGGTTTGGGATCCCAGAGCTTCTCCTCGGGTTTGGGATCCCAGAGCTTCTCCTTGGGTTTGGGATCCTGGAGCTTTTCCTCCCAGCTCATCTGGAGCTCACCCAGCTCAGCCCTGCCCAGGGATCCAGGAGGAGCTGTTGGGATCGGGGCAGGCAGGGAGGGCTCCCAGACCCCCCCAGACCCCCCGAATCCCAGCGCTGCCCTTTCCCAGGGGTGGGATTGCCCCATTCCCGGTGGGATTCTAACGGATTTCCCGGATTTTGTTCCCGCTCCCGACTAACGGTTCCGCCCCTCGTGCTCAGGAGAGACAGGTAGCTCTTCCCTCTGGTGCAGGTAATGCTGAATCCCAGTGCTGACCCCCTCCCAGGGGGAATTGGGTGTTTCTGGAAGCTCCTGGTCCTCGGTGGTCGGGATTCCCTCGGGAATCTGCAGCCTCCTCCCCCTGGAGTCCTGGGAGTGCCCACCCCGAGGAGGAGACCCCGGTGTCCCATCCCCTCTCTGTCCTGGGCAAACCTCGGGAAGAACCTCGGGAAGGGGCTCTGGAATTCCCACCCTTCGGATCGGCTCCTCCCCTCGCTCACCTTCCTCTTCCTCACCTCAACATCTGATTTTTCTTCCCCCTTTCCCCAGCGCCCAGCAGCGGAACACTCAGACCAACAAGAAGAGAGCGATCCCAAACCAGGTACAGCCAGAAGCTCCTGGAATTCCTCCTGCTCTTCCTCCTCCTCCTCCTCCTCCTCCTCCTGCTCTGAGCCGGGCAGGGGCATCCGAGCCCCATCCATAAACACTGACAGCCAAGGGCTTGGGCGTGGGAAAGCAGAGTGGGAGCAGAATTCCTGCCTGAAAACAGCAGGATTTGGGACAAAACGGGCGGGAGGTGCAGCCCTGGAGAGGGGGGTGAGGGACCGGGAACCGGGAGGACCCCGGGGTGTCCCAGGAGGACCCCAGGGTGCCTCAAGATGACCCTGGGATGTCCCAAGATGACACTGGGGTATCCTGGGATGACCCTGGGGTGTTCCAGGAGGACCCCAGGGTGTCCCAGGAGGATCCTGGGGTGTCCCAGGAGGACCCCGGGGTGCCCCAAGATGACCCTGGGATGTCCCAGGATGGCCCTGGGGTGTCCCAAGAGGTCCCTGGGGTGGCCCAGGAGCACCCCAGGGTGTCCCAGGGTGTCCCAGGAGGATCCTGGGATGTCCCAGGATGAGCCCGGGGTGTCCCCAGAGCACCCCGGGGTGCCCCAGGATGACCCCAGGGTGTCCCCAGATCACCCCGGGGTGTCCCAGGATGACCCCAGGGTGTCCCCAGAGCACCTTGGGGTGTCCCCAGAGCACCCTGGGGTGTCCCAAGATGACCCTGGGATGTCCCAAGATGACCCCAGGCTGTCCCAAGATGACCCTGGGGTGTCCCCAGAGCACCCCAGGGTGTCCCAGGAGGTCCCTGGGCTGTCCCCCCAGCACCCCGGGGTGTCCCCTGCGCCGTGTCCCCCCAGCCCCGCTCCCAGGGGATGTTGGGGTGAGCAGGGGCGGCCGTGCCCCCTCCCCGGCCCTCGCTCCCTCCGGAAGCGGCTCCGAGGGATTTAACGCTGGGAATGATCATTAATAGCATGTAACGGGTTTTCTTCTGCTGTTTTTCCGCTTTTTCCTCCCTTTTTTTTTTTTTGTTTTGTTTTTTGTGCTTCCCGCTCTCTCCCTCTCCTGTCATTCCCTTCCCTGTCCCATCTCCTTTTCCTGCTTTTTTTTTTTTTTTTTTTTTTGTTTTTTTGTGTGTGTTTTTTCCCCCCTTAATTTTGCACGCCCAAAGGGGGAGATCCTGGTAAGTACCACGGAGCGGGATCGTGCTGGGACAGCACCCGGCCCTGCCAGGAGCAGCGTCCCAAAAACCCCCAAAAATACCCCAAAAAGCGCCGCCCCCCCCACCACTGCCCAGGATGGAGGATGCTGGTGGGAGCAGGGGGATGGAATCCCCAGAGGGAATTTGGGTTTGTCCCCCCTGCGCCCATTCCAGGGGCTTTGGGGTGACCCTGGCCCATGCCAGGGAATGCCTCGTGCTGGGATTCCCAAACTTGGGGAAGCAGGAGGCCAAAATCTTTTTGATTCAGCCCAAAATCTTTCTGATTCAGCCCAAAATCTTGCTGATTCAGCCCAAAATCTTGCTGATTCAGCCCAAAATCTTTCTGATTCAGCCCAAAACATCTGTGGGTGGGGTGGGGGGTGAGATTTCCTCAATTCCTTTGGGAACAAACAGAGGGAAAGGCTGGGAGTTCATTTCTCCCCCCAAATTCCTTTATTTCTGGAGGGATTTGGGGTTCAGCCCTGCCCTGATTCCCGGAATTCCCAGCCCGGCTGCTCCAAGCCCACGGAGCTCCTCCCTCCTGGGCCAGAATTCCCTGTGCTCCCCCCAGACCCCGTCACTGCTTTGGGAACGTGGGAGTGTCTGAGAGCGAATCCCTCCCAGCCCCACTTCGGGATTTCCATCCCCTGGCCAGGAAAAACCTGCAGGATAATGGGATACGGCTCTGGATACGGCTGGAACGGCAGAGCATTCCCGGGGGCACTGAAATGTCTCGGTCTCCCAAAATTTTATTCCTGGCAAGATCCAGGAGGGTTTGTGCCTCCCGTTCCATGGATCCCCACGGCAGACCCGGCCCTTTCCCGGCTCTTCAGACACTCCCACTTCCCCTGGAAGTTCCTGGGATCCCCCAGAGCTCCGGGCAGGGCCGTTCCCTCCCTCATTCCCTGCGGGAAGGGCGGAGAGCTGGGAATCGGGGAGCCCCAAAACCATCCCTGTTTTGCCCAAAATCCATCGGTTTTAAAGGAACTTCCTCCCCCCTGCTCCTGCTCCTGCTCCTGGGCCGTTCCCGGAGGCTCCTGCACAGACCCTCTCCCTTTTCCATGGAACCCCTCAGAATTCCCCCCTCTCCCACTCCCTGCTCCCAAGGCAAATCCCCTTTTTCCCTTCAGCCCCTTCTCCTCACCATCCCATTTCCCAATTTCCCCCATTTCCCATTTCCCACCCCTCTGGCTTTGCTCCCATCCCTTTCCCGCTGCACATTCCCCATGCCTCATCCTCCCTCTCCCCCCCATTCCCACCCCAGTTCCTTTAAAACCCCCTCGGATCCAACCCCAGGCTGGTTCCCAGTTGGGAATGGGGGCTCTGGGAGGTGAAATCGAAATTCCCGGCAATTCCCGGCAATTCTGGGGCTCTGGGAGGCAAAACCCCCTCCCCAAAATTCCTGGCTCTCCGTCCTTCCCCTGCCCTGTGTGTTTCTAACCCGGCTCTGCCCCTGCCCGGGGCTGCTCCCGCTCCGGCCGCTGAGCCCTGGCACTAACCCGGGATGGGCTGGGATAGCTCAGGATGGGCTGGGATAGCTCAGGATGGGCTGGGATAGCTCAGGATGGGCTGGCATAGCCCGGGATAGCCCCGGGTGGGGCAGCTGGCACCCGGGATGGGCTGGGATGGCTCCGGGATCACTGTGGGATCCAGCTTTGGGATCACTGTGGGATCACTGGGATCCAGCTGTGGGCTCCAGCTGCGGGCTCCAGCTGTGGGTTCCAGCTGTGGATCCAGCTGTGGAATCCAGCTTTGGGATCACTGTGGGATCACTGGGCTCCAGCTCTGGGCTCCAGCTCTGGGCTCCAGCTGTGGATCCAGCTCTGGGCTCCAGCTCTGGGCTCCAGCTCTGGCTCCAGCTGCGGGCTCCAGCTGTGGCTCCAGCTTTGGGCTCCAGCTGTGGATCCAGCTGCGGGCTCCAGCTGCGGGCTCCAGCTTTGGGATCCAGCTGTGGAATCCAGCTTTGGGATCACGGTGGGATAATTGGGATCCAGCTGCGGGCTCCAGCTTTGGGCTCCAGCTGTGGCTCCAGCTGTGACCGGTTCCCTCCCGCCCCGGGTGCCGCAGGTGATCCGCCGGGGCTGGCTCACCATCAACAACATCAGCATCATGAAGGGCGGCTCCAAGGAGTACTGGTTCGTGCTCACGGCCGAGTCGCTCTCCTGGTACAAGGACGAGGAGGTACGGCCGGGAAAAGGGGGAAAATCTGGGGTTCCGAGGGAAAAACCAGGGAAAATGGGGAAAATCTGGGGTTCTGGGGGGAAAATGGGGAAATGGGGAAAATCTGGGATTCCAGAGGGAAAAATGGGGAAAATCCCTGATTCCTGGAGCTCTGAAGGGGAAAAAAAACGGGATGTGGGGATGGGATCTGGGGTTCCTGGGAGGAGGATCCTTGGGATGGGGATCAGATCCCGAATTCCAGCGGGGAATGCCGGGCCTGGGAGCTGAGTTGGGCTCCTGGCCCCATCGGGGTGACCCCGATCCCCTCCCTCGCTGGATTTCGGGGTGCTGGAGCCAAGAGATCCCCATGGGGTGCTGCAGACCCCCCCTCATTCCCCAGACCCCCCCTCATTCCCCAGGGCTCTCTCAGACCCCCCCAAATTCCCCCCCACACCCCCCTCGGAGCCCTCCCGGTTTCCTGCGGGGCCTCTCCAGGGGGAAGGAAGGAGCAGGAGCAGCCTGGGGATGAATGAGGCTCTGTGTGCCCTCATCCTGCTGGATCCGAGCGGCCCGGAGCCCCCAGGCCCCAAAAACCGGGGATACCGAGAGGGTACAGACCCTGATCCCCAAAAATGGGGGATACCGAGAGGGTACAGAGCCCTGATCCCCAAAAACCGGGGACACCGAGAGGGTACAGAGCCCTGATCCCCAAAAACCGGGGACACCGAGAGGGTACAGAGCCCTGATCCCCAAAAACTGGGGATACTGAGAGGGCATGGACCCCCCAATCCCCAAAAACCGGGGATACCGAGAGGGTACAGACCCTGATCCCCAAAAATGGGGGATACCGAGAGGGCACAGACCCCAATCCCCAAAAACTGGGGATACTGAGAGGGCAGGGACCCCCCAATCCCCAAAAACCGGGGATACCGAGAGGGTACAGACCCCAATCCCCAAAAACTGGGGATACTGAGAGGGTACCGACCTCAGTTGCCCTGGGGAAAGGGCAATTCCCAAAAAGGGGCAATTCCTGGGAAGGGAAGGGAAGGGAAAGGGAAGGGAAGGGAAGGGAAGGGAAGGGAAGGGAAGGGAAGGGAAGGGAAGGGAAGGGAAGGGAAGGGAAGGGAAGGGAAGGGAAGGGAAGGGAAGGGAAGGGAAGGGGGCAATCCCCAGGAAAGATTCCTGAAAAAGAACAATTCCTGGGAAGGGGGCAATTCCCAGGAAAGGTTCCCCGGAAAGGGGCGATTCCCAGGAAGGGAAAGGGGGAATTCCCAGGAAAGGGATGATTCCCAAAAAGAGGGAATTCCCGGGAAAGGAGAGATTCCCAGAAAGGAGGAATTCCCGGGAAAGGGATGATTCCCAAAAAGGAGGAATTCCCGGGAAAGGGATAATTCACAGAAAGGAGGAATTCCCAGGAAAGGGATGATTCCCAGAAAGGAGGAATTCCCAGGAAAGGGATAATTCCCAGAAAGGAGGAATTCCCGGGAAGGGAGCGGTTCCCACTCACCTGGGGCAGCCTCCTGCGCATCCCTTCCCGCCTGAACACGCAGTCTGAGCACTGGGAACGCTGGCCCGGCTCTCCGCCCCCTTTGGGGGGTCCTGGGCTGGTTTTTGGGGGGCTCAGGGGTCGCTGTCTCGGGGCCGTGGCTTTGTCTGCTCCTGACGCGGCAGCGAATCCCAAATCCCGGCTGGAGGAGCTCTGTGGGTTTGTCAGGAAATCGTGTGTGGGGAAGGGGCCGGCCCCGGGTTCGTGGCCTCTCCACAAAGGCCAACGTCACTTTTTGGGACCATCTGGGGACAAAAGTGGAGCTGGAGCTGCTCCTAAACAATTCCAGATGTTTTTTCTCTGCCGTCCAGCTGGAAGCGGCGCCCGGGCTCCCGCAGCCGCGTTCCCGGGGAGCTGGGCTGGAGCAGGGGGAGCTCCAACCCCATCCCAAATCCCAGGGCAGCCCCCACGGGCTCCAACCCCATCCCAAATCCCAGGGCAGCCCCCACGGGCTCCAACCCCATCCCAAATCCCAGGGCAGCCCCCACGGGCTCCAACCCCATCCCAAATCCCAGGGCAGCCCCCACGGGGACCCCTGACCCCTCCCAGAGCAATTCCCCACCCCAGGCTCCGCGGGACGAGCTGGGGATCTCGCCCTGCGCCTTTTCCAGCGGGAATTCGGGGTCTGCAGCTCCCAAAGCTGGGGTTTGCTCCCCGTCCTTGGCCTCCAGGAGCCTCATCCCCGCTTTCCTGTCGCCCCCTTTGCCAGGAGAAGGAGAAGAAGTACATGCTGCCTCTGGACAACCTGAAAATCAGGGACGTGGAGAAGGGATTCATGTCCACCAAACACATCTTCGCCATCTTCAACACGGAGCAGAGGTGGGCAATCCTCCTGTGCTCAGGGATTTTCCCTTCCCTCGCTCCCGGAGAGCCTGGGTGGTTTCTCCTGCGCTCCCAGCGGGATCCCCGGGGCATTTGGGGCTCCCCTGAGCGCCAGGCCCTGCTCCCCTTGTGCAGGAACGTGTACAAGGACCTGCGGCAGATCGAGCTGGCCTGCGACTCGCAGGAGGACGTGGACAGCTGGAAGGCCTCGTTCCTGCGGGCTGGGGTCTACCCTGAGAAGGACCAGGTGGGGCTGGCAGCAGCCAGGGGCGCCCCAGGGCACCCTGGGGATGGAGGATGAGAGCCCCAGGGTGCTGCTGGGGGGGGGGGGGGGGATCCCGGGGGTGCCAGGATGTGGAGTGACCCCGGGGTGGGAACGGGGCTGGGAATGGGAATGGGGCTGGGAATGGGAATGGGGCTGGGAATGGGAATGGGGCTGGGAATGGGAATGGGGCAGGGAACGGGGCTGGGAACGGGGCTGGGAATGGGAATGGGGCTGGGAATGGGAATGGGGCAGGGAATGGGGCTGGGAATGGGAATGGGGCTGGGAATGGGGCTGGGAATGGGAATGGGGCAGGGAACGGGGCTGGGAATGGGAATGGGGCTGGGAGCGGGGCTGGGAACGGGGCTGGGAACAGGCTCTGAAATAACCCCAGGATGGAAATGGGGCTGGGAACAGGCTCTGGAATGGGAATGGGGCAGGGAATGGGCTCTGGAATGGGAATGGGGCAGGGAATGGGCTGTGGAATGGGAATGGGGCTGGGAACAGGCTCTGAAATAACCCCAGGATAGGAATGGGGCAGGGAACAGGTTCTGGAATGGGAATGGGGCTGAGAACAGGCTCTGGAATGACCCCAGAGATGGGAACGGGGCTCTGGAATGACCTCAAGGATGGGAATGGGGCTCTGGAATGACCCCAGAGGTGGGAACAGGCTCTGGAACAACCCCAGGATGGGAATGGGGCTGGGAACAGGCTCTGGAATGACCCCAGAGATGGGAACGGGGCTCTGGAATGACCCCAGAGGTGGGAACAGGCTCTGAAATAACCCCAAGGATGGGAATGGGGCTCTGGAACAACCCCGAAGATGGGAACGGGGCCAGGAACAACCCCAGAGATGGGAATGGGGCTGGGAACAGGCTGTGGAATAACCCCAGGATGGGAATGGGGCCAGGAACAACCCCAGAGATGGGAACAGGCTCTGGAATAACCCCAGAGATGTGAACGGGCCCAGGAGCCCAGTGCTGGGGCCGGGGGATCCCTCGTGCTGCCCCTGCCCCCAGGGCTGAGCCCCCCCGGCCGTTGCAGACGGAGAGCGAGGACGGCGCCCAGGAGAACACGTTCTCCATGGACCCGCAGCTGGAGAGGCAGGTGGAGACCATCCGCAACCTGGTGGACTCCTACGTGGGCATCATCAACAAATCCATCCGGGACCTCATGCCAAAGACCATCATGCACCTCATGATCAACAATGTGAGGGGAAAAACCAAAACCTCCAACTCCCACCCTGCCCCAATTGCCCCAAACCAGAACACGGGTGTGGTGTCCCCTCTTTGGGAACTGCCTCAGAGCCCTGCAGGTGACACTCAGGGGACAGGGACCCATCCCAAACCAACTCCAACTCCCACCCTGCCCCAATTTCCCCAAACCAGAGCACAGGTGTGGTGTCCCCTCCTTGGGGAATTTCCTCAAAGCCCTGCAGGTGACACTCAGGTGACACTCAGGGACAGAACCCATCCCAAACACCGAAAACCTTCAGCTCCCACCCCAATTCCCCCAAACCAGAGCACAGGTGTGGTGTCCCCTCCTTGGGAACTGCCTCAGAGCCCTGCAGGTGACACTCAGGGACAGGGACCCATCCCAAACCAACTCCAACTCCCTCCCTGTCCCAATTCCCCCAAACCAGAGCACAGGTGTGGTGTCCCCTCTTTGGGGAACTGCACCAAAGCCCTGCAGGTGACACTCAGGTGACACTCAGGTGACACTCAGGTGACACTCAGGGACAGAACCCATCCCAAACCACCCAAACCAACTCCAGCTCCCATTTGGACCTGCTCCAAATCCCCCAAACCAGAGCACAGGTGTGGTGTCCCCTCTTTGGGGAACTTGGGTGACACTTAGGGATGGGACCCATCCCAAACCCCCCAAAACCTCCAGCTCCCACCCTTACCCACCCCAATCCCCCAAACCCGAGCGCTCCCACCCCCTCAGCAGCGCGTCCCCTCCGTCCCCTGCCGCCCCCAGACCAAGGATTTCATCCACTCGGAGCTGCTGGCCTTCCTGTACTCGTCGTCGGACCAGGGCAGCCTGATGGAGGAGTCGGCGGAGCAGGCGCAGCGCCGGGACGAGATGCTGCGCATGTACCACGCGCTCAAGGAGGCGCTGGCCATCATCGGCGACATCAGCACCAGCACCGTGACCACGCCCGTGCCCCCGCCCGTGGACGACACCTGGCTGCAGCCCGGGCCCGGCCACAGGTGCGGGCTGGGCACGGCGGGGTTCCCTGGGGTGCTTTTGGGGTTCACTGGGGCGCTTTTGGGGTTCCCTGGGGCAGTTTGGGGTTCCCTGGGGCGGTTTTGGGGTTCTCCGGGGGTGTTTGGGGTTCTCCAGGGGTGGTTTGGGGTTCCCTGGGGTGTTTGGGGTTCCCTGGGGCGGTTTTGAGGTTCCCTGGGGTAGTTTGGGGTTCCCTGGGGCGGTTTTGGGGTTCCCTGGGGCGGTTTTGGGGTTCCCTGGGGCGGCTTGGGGTTCTCTGGGGGTGGTTTGGGGTTCTCCAGGGGTGTTTGGGGTTCCCTGGGGCGGCTTGGGGTTCCCTGGGGTGTTTGGGGTTCTCCAGGGGCGGTTTTGGGGTTCCCTGGGGTGGTTTTGGGGTTCCCTGGGGCGGTTTTGGGGTTCCCTGGGGTGTTTGGGGTTCCCTGGGGCGGTTTGGGGTTCTCCTGGGGTGTTTGGGGTTCCCTGGGGCAGTTTGAGGTTCCCTGGGGTGTTTGGGGTTCTCCAGGGATGGTTTGGGGTTCCCTGGGGCGGTTTTGGGGTTCTCCGGGGGTGTTTGGGGTTCCCTGGGGCGGTTTTGGGGTTCCCTGGGGCAGTTTTGTGGTTCCCTGGGGCGGTTTTGGGGTTCCCTGGGGCGGTTTTGGGGTTCCCTGGGGTGGTTTTGGGGTTCTCCGGGGGTGTTTGGGGTTCCCTGGGGTGGTTTGGGGTTCTCCAGGGGTGTTTGGGGTTCCCTGGGGTGGTTTTGGGGTTCCCTGGGGTGCTTTTGGGGTTCCCTGGGGCGGTTTTGTGGTTCCCTGGGGCGGTTTGGGGTTCCCTGGGGCGGTTTTAGGGTTCTCCAGGGGTGTTTGGGGTTCCCTGGGGCGGTTTGGGGTTCTCCGGGGGTGTTTGGGGTTATCCAGGGTGTTTGGGGTTCTCCGGGGGTGTTTGGGGCTCTCCAGGGGCGGTTTTGGGGTTCCCTGGGGTGTCTGTGGGGTTTGCTGCAGGATTTGGGGGGTTTGGAGTGGTCCGTGTGGGGCTGGAGGTGTTTCCAGAGGGGTTTGGGTGTTCCCAAGAGGTTCCCAGAGGGATTGAGGTGGTTCTCAGCGGGATTAGGGCACTGCCGTGGGTGCTGGGGTGTTCCCTTGGATATTGGGGTGTTGGCAGTGGGGTTCCCATTGCTCCCAGTGCGGGTTGAGTCGTGCCACCCCATGTGCATCCCAAATGAGCGATCCCAGCCCCACTGACCGACCAGTCCATGTCCATTCCCATCCCGTGTCCATTCCCATCCCGTGTCCATTCCTGTGTCCATTCCCATCCCGTGTCCATTCCCGTGTCCATTCCCATCCCGTGTCCATTCCCATCCCGTGTCCATTCCCATCCTGTGTCCATCCCACTGACCATCCCAATTCCATTTCCGTCCCAATGACCATTCCCATCCTGTGTCCATCCCATGTTCATCCCATGTCCATCCCAAATGACCAGTTCCATCCCACTGACCAATCCCATGTCCATTCCCATCCTGTGTCCATCCCGCTGACCAGTCCCATGTCCATTCCCATCCCATTCTGTTCCCATCCCATGTCCATCCTGCTGACCATCCCATGTCCGTGTCCATTCCCATGTCCATTCCCGTGTCCATGTCCATTCCCACCCCGCTGACCATCCCCGTTCCGTTTGCAGCCCGTGTCCATTCCCATGACCATTCCCATGTCCATTCCCGTTCCCACCCCGCTGACCGCCCCGTTCTGTTTGCAGCCCATGTCCATTCCCATGACCATTCCCATGTCCATTCCCGTGTCCATTCCCATGACCATTCCCATGTCCATTCCCGTGTCCATTCCCATCCCATGACCATTCCCGTGTCCATTCCCATCCCATGACCATTCCCGTGTCCATTCCCATCCCATGTCCATTCCCGTTCCCACCCCACTGACCATCCCCGTTCCGTTTGCAGCCCGTGTCCATTCCCATGACCATTCCCGTGTCCATTCCCATCCCATGTCCATTCCCGTGTCCATGTCCATTCCCACCCCACTGACCATCCCCGTTCCGTTTGCAGCCCATGTCCATCCCGTGTCCATTCCCATGACCATTCCCATGTCCATTCCCGTTCCCACCCCGCTGACCGCCCCGTTCCGTTTGCAGCCCGTGTCCATTCCCATGACCATTCCCGTGTCCATTCCCATGACCATTCCCGTGTCCATCCCGTGTCCATTCCCATGTCCATTCCCATGACCATTCCCATGTCCATTCCCATTCCCACCCCGCTGACCATCCCCGTTCCGTTTGCAGCCCATGTCCATTCTGTGTCCATTCCCATTCCCGTGTCCATTCCCGTGTCCATGTCCATTCCCACCCCGCTGACCGCCCCGTTCCGTTTGCAGCCCGTGTCCATTCCCGTGTCCATTCCCATGACCATTCCCGTGTCCATTCCCGTGTCCATTCCCATGTCCATTCCCATGTCCATTCCCATTCCCACCCCGCTGACCGCCCCATTCCGTTTGCAGCCCATGTCCATCCCATGTCCATTCCCATTCCATGTCCATCCCGTGTCCATTCCCTTGACCATTCCCATGTCCATTCCCATGTCCATTCCCACCCCGCTGACCGCCCCGTTCCGTTTGCAGCCCATGTCCATCCCATGTCCGTGTCCATTCCCATGTCCATGTCCATTCCCACCGCACTGACCATCCCCGTTCCGTTTGCAGCCCGCCCCCGCAGCGCCGCCCGCCCTCGGCGCTGCTGCCCCCGGGCCGCCCCCCGTCCCTGCGCGCCCCGGCCCCGGGGCCGCCGCTGCTGCCGCTGCCCGGGGGGGCCCCGCCCGGCCCGGCCCCGCCCGCCTTCGCCGCGCCCCCCATCCCCTCCCGCCTCGGCCCCTTCGCCGCCGCCAGCGACCCCTTCACGGCCCCGCCCCAGATCCCCGCCCGGCCCGCGCGGATCCCACCCGGGATCCCGCCCGGAGTGCCCAGGTGAGACACGGCGGGGACTGGGAGACACTGGGAGACACTGGGAGACACTGGGGAGGGCTGGGATACACTGGGATTGCACTGGGATCCATTGGGATCGCACTGGGAGACACTGGGGAGGGCTGGGATACACTGGGATTGCACTGGGATCCATTGGGATCACATTGGGAGACACTGGGAGACACTGGGGAGGGCTGGGATACACTGGGATCGCACTGGGATCCATTGGGATCACACTGGGAGACACTGGGGAGGGCTGGGATACACTGGAGTCTAACTGGGATCCATTGGGGAGGGCTGGGAGACACTGGGGAGGGCTGGGATTGCACTGGGATCCCACTGGGAAGGGCTGGGATCCACTGGAGTCCAACTGGGATCCATCGGGGTCCCACTGGGATTCACTGGGGTCTCACTGGGATCCATTGGGCTCTCACTGGGATCCACTGGAGCCCAACTGGGATCCACTGGGGTCTCACTGGGGTCTCACTGGGATCACTGGGCTCTCACTGGGATCCCCCAGGACCCCCCCGGTCCCTCAGCGCCCCCGTTCCCCCACAGGAGGCCCCCGGCGGCCCCGAGCCGCCCGACCATCATCCGCCCCGCCGAGCCCTCCCTGCTGGATTAGCGCCGGGATCCGCGGGATCCGCCTGCCCCGCGCCGCCAGCGCCGCCCCGGAACGGCCGGGATGGGGGAAAACGGGGGAAAACGGGGAAAAAACCAACCCAGAGCCAGCCCAGCGCCCCCAGGGCTGATCCTGGCGCTGATCCCAGGGGGATCCCAGACCCTGGGGTGATCCTGGGGCTGATCCCAGGGGATTCTGAATCCTGGGGTGATCCCGGATCCCATCCTGGGGCTGATCCTGGATCCCATCCCAGGCTGATCCCAAATCCTGGGGCTGATCCCAAATCCCATCCCGGGGTGATCCCAGATCCTGGGGCTGATCCTGGATCCCATCCTGGGGCTGATCCCAGATCCTGGGGCTGATCCTGGATCCCATCCCGGGCTGATCCCAAATCCTGGGCTGATCCCGGATCCCATCCCGGGCTGATCCCAAATCCTGGGCTGATCCCGGATCCCATCCCAGGCTGATCCCGTCCCGGGCTGATCCCAGATCCCGGCGGGGGCAGCTGATCCCGGGCAGGTCCCAGCAGCTGATCCTGGCAGCTCCGGGGCCCTCCCGGTGCCCCCCCGGTGCCCCCTCCCCCCCCCCCCCGGGCACTGATGGATTTTGGGGTGGGGGGGCGGGGGGGGGGGGAGGGGAACTTTGCACTTTGTCAGAATTCCCGAGGGGGGAGGGCCCGGCCCCGCCTCTGCCTTCCTCCCCCCTCCTCCTCCTCCTCCTCCTCCTCTGTTCCCGAATTCCGGGGATTTTGCCCCAAACCCACCCGCGGCTCCTCCCCCGCCCCCTCCCAGGGGTTTGGGTTTTTGGTTGTTTTTTTTTTTCTTTTGGTTTTTGGGGTTTTTTAAAAAAAAAAAATTGGGGTTTTTGAGCAGGGGAAGACACTGGAATTCCCAGAGGGATTCAGCAACGATCCCAATTCCCTGAGAACCTCAGGAATTTTCATCCCGGGGATTCCCCGGGAGAGGAGGAGGAGGAGGAGGAGGGGGAGGGGGAGGGGGAGGAAGCTGCGGCCCCCCCGGGGTGGGGGAGGGGGCTTTGCTCTGGAAGCTTCTCCCCCTCCCCCGGCCCCCGTTCCCGATCCCGCTCCGCCGGGAGCCGAGGTTGTAAATATTTTTACAGACTTGTATTAATTGTATAAAAAAAAAACCATAAAAAAAAAGAGGGAAAAAGAAAAAAAGAAAAAAACACACAAAAAAACAAACCAGGAAAAAAAAAAAGAAAACAAAAAAAAGAAAAAAAAAAAAAGGAACAAATGGCGGCCCAGCAATAATGTGGATTTTTCCGACCCTCCCCCCGGCCCCGGTGCCTTAACGACCCCCCGGCTCGGGGGGGCCAATTAATCCATTAACGAGCCGGGGGCGGTTTTGGGGGGGCGGCTCCGGCCCCCCCCGGGGGTCCCCCCGAAGTGCCTCCGCTCCGCGTCCCATTAATGAACTAAAAACCGGCAAAAAAATCGGAATAAAGGGAAAAAAAATCCAAAACCGAGTGAGTTGTAGAATTCCGGGGGGCGGGGGGCTCATGGGGTGGCTCCCCCCGTTCCCACCGGATCCAGCCCGGTCCCGTTCTCGGGGGGGGGAATTCCGTGCGGAACGGATAAAAAACGGTTACAAAAATCCCAAATTTAATTCGTGTGCGTGGGGACGGGGGAGCCGCGGGATCCACCCCGAACACCGGGACTGGATCCGGGGGGATTCACCCCAATCCCGGACGGGATTCACCGCAGCGAAACCCGGGAATTGGCGGAATTTGGGACGGAAATCCCGCCGGGACCCGTCCTGGGCGCCGCCATCGCCGCGCGACGCCGCTCAGGAAGGCCCCCCCTCCCCGGGGCTGCCCGCGGCGGTGCCTGAGGCGGGAGGGGACGCAAGGACCCCGCCTGAGGGCGATCCCGGCGGCGGCGGCGGATTCCGGTGGCGGATCCGGTGGCTGACAGATCCCGGTGGCAGAGCCCGGTGGCGGATCCCGGTGGAAGATCCCCGTGGAAGATCCCGGAGCTTCCCCCAGTCGCGGATCCCGGATTTTTTCAGGCGCCCTCGGGGCCGCCCGAGGCGCGGGGTCCTCTCCTGCCCCCTCCGCGCTCATTGGCTGATCCCTCCCGGACGTCCTGAGTTCTGATTGGTCAGCGCGAACTTGGGCCCGCCCCCTCCTCAGCGCGCGGGGTTGGCGAGCGCCCCCTGGCGGAGATGGAGTCCCACAATGCACCGCGTGGGGTCGGGGGGGAATTTGGGGCAGATTTGGGGAATTTTGGGGTAGATTTGGGGAATCTGGGGCGGATTTTCAGGTCCAGGTAGGAAAATGGGGAGAGATTTGGAGATCTGGGAGCAAACCTGGGGAAGCTCGGGGCTGATTTGGGGGTGAGGGCAGATTTGAGGTGTTTCAGGGCAGATTTGGGGGGTTTTGAGGCAGATTTTGGGGCCTCAGGGGCAGATCTGGGATCCCAGGCTCCCTTCCTCCACCCCTTTCATGTGAAAATCACAATAATTTCAGATTTCACACAAATCCGTTCCCAGCCTGGAGCAGCCCCATTTCCCCCCTCCTCCCCCCCCACCCCGAGCTCGGAGCTTTGGGTGTAAAAAACCCAATTTTTGCGCAATGGCTGAAAAGCTCCATTTCCTGGGGCCGAGCAGGCGCTTCCTTCCTGCGCCCCGAGCCCCAGGCGGGGCCCCGGCGGATCCTGGCTGATCCCGGGTGATTCCTCCATCCTGGGGAGCCCCTGAAGCGGGAGGAGGATGAGGATGAGGATGAGGATGAAGATGAGGTTGGCGTTTCTGCTCCTCATGGCTGCAGCCTCGTGCTTGAGCCAGACCAGGCACGATCCCGGCGAGGATTCCCGCCAGAATTCCCGGGATTCCAGCCGGGATTCCCGCCGGGATTCCCGGGACTCCAGCCGGGATTCTCCCCGGAATTCAACCCGGGATTCCCGCCGGGATCTCCGGGATTCCCCCCAGGATTCTCCCCGGGATTCCCCCCAGGATTCTCCCCGGGGTTCCCCCCGGGGTTCCCGCCGTGGTTCCGGTACCGCCGCTGCCCCGAGGCTCCTCCCGGCGCCGCTGCTGCTCCGGCTGCCCCCGGAGCCGGGGCCGCCCCGGATCCGCTGCCTGGCCCCGCGGCGCTTCGCCGGCAGCACCTTCGAGCTGCTCCGGGGGCTCCCGGCGGTGCCGGTGCGGAGCCTCCCCGCCGCTCCCGACCGGCACTGGGCCGAGTTCGCCCTGCCCGGAGCCGCCGGCTGCTTCCGCTGCCGGTACCGGAGCCACAACGGCAGCGCCTGGCTGGAGTCGGAGCTGAGCCCCGGCACCGGCGGCTCCGGTGGGTGCGGGGAAACCCCGGGGGGATCCCCGTCCCGCATCCCGGGGCCGGCCCGGAGCCGAATTCGGGGTTTTTCTCCCCAGATTTGGGCGATGCTGAATGTCAGCCGAGCACCGGCATCGCCGCGGCACCCGCACCCACGGCAGAGACCCCGTGGAACGGCACCGGGACCCTGCAGAACGGCACCGGGACCCTGCAGAACGGTACCGGCACCAGCACCGGCACCGCCCGGGGCTGCTCCCTGTCCCGGTGCCGGATCCCGGTGATCCCCTCCCTCTCTCCCTTCCAGATCCTCCCTGGGTCCTCCCGGTCTCGGTCGGTGTCGCCTTCCCGGGGCTGCTGCTGCTGCTGGGGGCTGCAACCGCGGCCAGGCGAGGTGTGAGGGGGCTCGGAACCGGGAATCCCGGGGGGGTTCGGAACCGGGAATCCCGGGGGGTTCAGTACCGGGAATCCCGGGAGGTTCGGAACCGGGAATCCCGGGGGGCTCAGAGCCCAGGGACCCCCACTCCACTCTGCTGGGTCCCCCCGGTGCCACCGGTTCTGTCCTCACAGGCGTCCGGCGGCGGCGTGGACAGAGCCCCACGGTACCGGCCCCGGTAAGGCCGGACCCCCGTGACCCCAAATCCGGCCCGGACCCCTCAGTCCCACCCCGGGATCCCCAAAATTCACACCCGCGCCCCTCCTGTCCCGGCAGAGCTTCCCCTTGGCCCCCGCGCCGACGCCGCCGTCCCCGTGAGGGGTCCCGGTGAGGACACGGAGCCGGGAGCGCGTCCCGGTGTCCGCACGGATCGAGGCTGGCCCTGGATCCGGTCACCGGGAGCCCTCCGGGAGGACCCCACCTCCCCCCTCCGGTGCTGCCGGGGCTCCTCCCGACTCTCGGGTGCCAATAAAGGTGTTCGTCTCCAGCGCCGCCGCATTCCCGGTGTCCCAGTACCGGTGCCCATTCCCGCTATCCCGGTGTCCCGTTCCCGGTGTCCCGTTCCCGGTGCCCGTTCCCGTTGCCCTCCTGTCCGCCAGGGGGCGCCACCCTCCCCTCCCGCTCCCGGGATTTGGGGGCGTGTCCACCACGGGGTGGGCGTGGCCACCCCTGGGCGGGTCCCGGGTCGGGGGTGGGCGCGGCCGGGTCGGGGGGCGGGGCCCCGGGTGGGCGGGGCGCGGCGCGGTCCAAGATGGCCGCGGTGTCGGTGTTCCCCGGCGTGCGGCTCCTCACGGTCGGGGACGCGAACGGGGAGATCCAGCGGCACCAGGAGCAGCAGCCGCTGCGCCTCGAGGTCCGCACCGGCCCCGACAGCGCCGCCATCGCCCTCTACGGCCGTGAGTGCGCGCGGGGGCCCGGGCGGGGCGGGGGGCCCGGCGGGGGAGGGGGCGTGGGGGGCCGAGGGGAGGGGGGAGGGGCCCTGAGGGGTCGGGGGGGGGGCGGGGGGAGGCCCTGAGGGGTCTCTGGGGATGGGGAGGGGGCGGGAAGGGGCCCTGAGGGGTCAATGTGGGGCTGGGGAGGCCCTGAGGGGTCTCTGGGGATGGGGGGGGTTTGGGGTGGGGGGGTTTGGGGGGTCTGGGGGTGCAGGGCCTGGGGGGGCTGGGCTGGCCTGGGGGGGGTTCAGAGAGGGGCTGGGGGGGGGGGGGGGGTTCAATGTTCTTCACTTTTGGGGGGGGGTCTCGGTCCCGCCCCCCCCCCCCCCCCCCCCCAGCCGGGGTCTCCTCGGGGGCCGCTCGGGATCGGTGCGGGGGGGGGGGGGGGGGGGGTCCCGGTTCCCGGCGTTTCCCGGAGGCTGCGGAAAGTTCATTCCCATCCCCCCCCCCCCGCTCCCGGCCACTTTTGCCCGAAACGGCCCCAATTCCGTGACCTTCCGGGCACCCCCCGGGTTCCGGGGGCGCGGGGGGCGGCGGCGCCGCCGGCTCCTCTTTGTCTCGGGTTTTTTCCCCGTTCTTTGGGGTTTTTTCCCCGTTCTTTGAGGTTTTTCCCCGTTCTTTGAGGTTTTTCCCCGTTCTTTGGGGGTTTTTTCCCCGTTCTTTGAGGTTTTTCCTCCTTTTCTCCCCAAACCCGGCGCCTCCTGCGCTTTGTGCTCGGGATTCCCGCGGCTCCCGGTTGGGATCGGTGCTGGGGCGGGCGACCCCCGGCCCCCTCCCCTCGGCCTCATTAACAACGGCGCTAATTCGCTCATTACCGCGCGGTTTGACGCCGATACCGGGCAATGGGGGGAAACTGAGGCACGGCGGCCGCTCCGTGGCCGAGCCCGCGGCTCCTCCCGGTACCGGCCCGGCCCCATCTCCCCCCGGAGCCCGCGGGAGCCGTTCCCGAGCCGCCTTTGTGTGCGGGGCCGGGGCATCCGCGGAGCATCTGCCGCTCCTTTCACCGCCCACAAAGCGCCGCGGGCTCCCGGGGCTCCCGGCCCGGTACCGGCGGCTGCTCCCGGAGCTCCCGCCCCGGTACCGGCGGCTGCTCCCGGTGCTCCCGGCCCGGTATCGGCGGCTGCTCCCGGAGCTCCCGGCCCGGTACCGGCGGCTGGTCCCGGAGCTCCCGGCCCGGTACCGGCGGCTGCTCCCGGCCCCTCCGGGAACTCCCCGCGGCCGCCGGACCCCGGGACCAAACCGGGATTGTTTGGGAAGCGGCCGGGTCCGGTTTTACCGGGCCGGGGGCACCGCGGGGCCGTTCCCGGGGCAGTTCCCGGCTCCCGGGGCGACCCCAGCCCCTCCATCCCCTTCCCCTCCACCCGCGAACCCCAAATCCCCGTTTCTGACGGGAATTCCGGCTGCCCCCCCCCCGGGCCGTGCTTTGGGAGCCCTCCCCCGCGGTAATTAGAGGTTAATTAGGTTAATTGTGCTTTATCCCGCTCTGTGGGGCGGGGTCCGGGCCCGGCGCTCCCCTCACTTTTCTCTCTGTCCCCTCCCTTTTTCCTCCCGTCCCTCCCCATTTTCCCGCCCCGTTCTCCCCCCTCCCCATTCCCGCTGTTTCCCCCTCCCCATTCCCCTTTTCCCCCCCCCATTCCCATTTTTTCCCATTCCCGTTTTTCCCATTTTCCCGCATCCCCGTTTTCCCCCCATCCCCGTTTTTTCCCGTTTTCCCCCCATTCCCCTTTTTCCCCGATGGTTTTCCCCCCATTCCCCTTTTTTCCCATTTTCTCCCCCCTACTCCCATTTTTTCCCATTTCCCCCCATTTTCCCCCCTATTCCCATTTCCCCCCCCATCCCCATTTTCTCTCTTTCCCCCCCATTCCCATTTTTCCCCATTTCCCCCCATTTCTCCCCACTTCCTCCCCATTTTCCCCCCCTTCCCCCCCATTTTCCCCCCGTTTCCATTTTTTTCCCATTATTCCCCCATTCCCATTTCTCCCCATTTCCCCCCCATTTTTACCCCCCCAATTCCCATTTCCCCCCCCATTTTTCCCATTTCCCCCCCATTTTTACCCCCCCAATTCCAATTTCCCCCCCGTTCCCCCCCCATTTTCCCCATTTCTCCCCCTTTTCCCCATTTGCCCCCCATTTCCCCATTTCCCCCCCATTTTCCCCATTTCCCCCCCTTTTCCCCCATTTTTCCCCATTTCCCCCCCCATTTTCCCCATTTCCCCCATTTTCCCCATTTCCCCCCATTTTTGCCCCCCCAATTCCAATTTCCCCCCCGTTTCCCCCCGTTTCCCCCCCATTTTCCCCATTTCCCCATTTCTGCCCCCCATTTCCCCCCCATTTCCCCCCGTTTCCCCCTGTTTCCCCCCATTTTCCCCATTTCCCCCCCATTTCCCCCCCGTTTCCCCCCGTTTCCCCCCGTTTCTGCCCCCCAGATGAGGAGGTGTGCGTGTTCAAGTGCTCCGTGTCGCGCGACACCGAGTGCAGCCGCGTGGGGAAGCAATCCTTCATCATCACCCTGGGCTGCAACAGCGTCCTGCTGCAATTCGGGACCCCCACGGGTGAGGAGCCCCCCGTGCGCCCCCCGGGACCCCTCCCCAAAATCACCCCCAGCTTAACCCTTTCCCCCCCCCAGACTTCTGCTCCTTCTACAACATCCTGAAGAACTGCCGGGGCCACAACACGGAGCGCTCGGTGTTCAGCGAGCGCACCGAGGAGTCCTCGGCCGTGCAGTACTTCCAGGTGGGGGATCCCCGTTCCTGGGGGGCCTGGGGGGGTCCTTCCCGCTCCCGGGGGGCTCAGGGCCTGTCCGTGTGTCCGGCAGTTCTACGGGTACCTGTCCCAGCAGCAGAACATGATGCAGGACTACGTGCGCACGGGCACGTACCAGCGGGCGATCCTGCAGAACCACAGCGACTTCAAGGACAAGGTCTGTGGGGTTTGGGGGGTTCAGCTCGTTTTGGGGGCTTTCAGCTCGTTTTGGGGGGATCCAGCTCGTTTTGGGGGGAGCCCAGCTCGTTTTGGGAAGATCTGGCTCAGTTTTTGGCAAGACTGGCCTGGTTTTAGGGGAGAAGCCTGGCTTGGGTTTTGATGGGATCTGGTTGAGGTTTGGGGGCGTCTGGATCGATTTTTGGGGAGATCTGGCTGCATTTTGGGGGTGAATCTGGCTGGGTTTTGGGAGGAATCTGGTTGGGTTTTGGAGGGAATCTGGCTGGGTTTTGGAGGGGATTTTGGCTGGGTTTTTGGAGGGAATCTGGCTGGGTTTTGGGAGGAATCTGGCTGGGTTTTGGAGGAATCTGGCTCCATTGTTGGAGGGAATCTGGCTGGGTTTTTGGGAGGAATCTGGCTGGGTTTTGGAGGGAATCTGGCTGGGTTTTGGGAGGGAATCTGGCTCTGTTTTGGATGGGATTTTGGCTGGGTTTTGGGGGTGAATCTGCTGGGTTTTGGAGGAATCTGGTTGGGTTTTTGGGAGGAATCTGGCTGGGTTTTGGGGGTGAATCTGGCTGTTTTTTTGGAGGAATCTGGCCGGGTTTTTGGGAGGAATCTGGATCCGTTTTTGGGAGGGAATCTGACTGGGTTTGGGAGGAATCTGGCTGGATTTTGGAGGGAATCTGGCTCCATTTTTGGGGAGAATCTGGCTGTTTTTTTGGAGGAATCTGGCTGGATTTTGGAGGGAATCTGGCTCCATTTTTGGAGGGAATCTGGCTGTTTTTTTGGGAGGAATCTGGCTGGGATTTGGGAGGGAATCTGGCTGGGTTTTGGGAGGAATCTGGCCGGGTTTTGGGAGGAATCTGGCTCCATTTTTGGAGGAATCTGGCTGGGTTTTGGAGGGAATCTGGCTCCATTGTTGGGGAGAATCTGGCCGGGTTTTTTGGGAGGAATCTGGCTGGGTTTTGGGCAGGATCCAGCCCGTGGCCTCCCGAGGCTCCCAGCCACCCTTTCCCCTCCCCAGATCGTGCTGGACGTGGGCTGTGGCTCGGGCATCCTCTCCTTCTTCGCGGCCCAGGCCGGCGCGCGCAAGATCTACGCGGTGGAGGCCAGCACCATGGCCCAGCACGCCGAGGTGAGCCTGGGGGGGCTCTCCGCAGCCCGGGGGCGCCCCCACGGCCTGAGCCCCTGCCCTGGCCCCCCCCGCAGGTGCTGGTGAAGAGCAACAACCTGACGGAGCGGATCGTGGTGATCCCGGGCAAGGTGGAGGAGGTGTCGCTGCCCGAGCAGGTGGACATCATCATCTCCGAGCCCATGGGCTACATGCTCTTCAACGAGCGCATGCTCGAGAGCTACCTGCACGCCAAGAAGTACCTGAAGCCCAGTGGTGAGTGCAGGGGGGGGTCCCCGGGGGTCCCTGGGGGCTGTGGGACCCCCCCCCGGGCTCCACGTTTGTCCCTGTCCACAGGGAACATGTTCCCCACCATCGGGGACGTGCACCTGGCGCCCTTCACGGACGAGCAGCTCTACATGGAGCAGTTCACCAAGGCCAACTTCTGGTGAGCCCCAGCAGGCCCCAGGGCCAGCGCCCGGTCCTGGTTCCAGTCCCATTCCCATTGCCAGTGCCAGTTCCTGGTCCTCGTTCCCAGTCCCCGTTCCCTGGTCCCATTCCCATTGCCAGTTCCTGGTCCTCGTTCCCAGTTCCCGTTCCCTGGTCCCATTCCCTGCTCCTGTTCCTGGTCCCCAATCTCAGTTCCCAGTCCCCGTTCCCTGGTCCCATTCCCATTGCCAGTCCCCGTTCCCAGTCCCCGTTCCCTGGTCCCAGTCCCCATTCCCAGTGCCAGGTCCTCATTCCCAGTCCCCATTCCCATTGCCAGTTCCCGTTCCCAGTCCCCGTTCCCTGGTCCCATTTCCTGCTCCCGTTCCTGGTCCCCATTCCCAGTCCCATTCCCCACTCTCAGTCCCCACTCCCAATTCCCAGGTCCCATTGCCAGTTCCCAGTTCCCATTCCCAGTTCCCATTCCCAGTTGTATTCCCAGTTTCCATTCCCAGTCCCCATTCCCCATTCCCAGTGTTCCCAGTACTCCCAGTTTGGCTCTCCCCAGGTACCAGCCCTCCTTCCACGGCGTTGATCATTGCCCATTCCCAGTCCCCATTCCCAGTCCCAGTTCCCAGTTTCCATTCCCAGTTCCCATTCCCAGTCCCCATTCCCAGCATTCCCAGTATTCCCAGTACTCCCAGTACTCCCAGTTTGGCTCTCCCCAGGTACCAGCCCTCCTTCCATGGCGTTGATCATTGCCCATTCCCAGTTCCCAGTCCCCATTCCCCATTCCCAGTGTTCCCAGTACTCCCAGTTTGGCTCTCCCCAGCATTCCCAGTGTTCCCAGTACTCCCAGTTTGGCTCTCCCCAGGTACCAGCCCTCCTTCCATGGCGTTGATCATTGCCCATTCCCAGTTCCCAGTCCGCATTCCCCATTCCCAGTGTTCCCAGTACTCCCAGTTTGGCTCTCCCCAGCATTCCCAGTGTTCCCAGTACTCCCAGTTTGGCTCTCCCCAGGTACCAGCCCTCCTTCCACGGCGTTGATCTCTCTGCTCTGCGCGGCGCCGCTGTGGACGAGTACTTCAGGCAGCCCGTGGTGGTGAGTGACCCTGGGGGGCTCTGGGCCGTTCTGGGGGGGCTCTGGGCCCTTTTGGGGGGCTCGGGGCCGTTCTGGGGGTCACCCAAACCCCCTGCCCACCCCCCTTTCCCCAGGACACCTTCGACATCCGGATCTTAATGGCCAAATCCGTCAAATACACCGTGAACTTCTTGGAAGCCAAGGAGGGCGACTTGCACAGGTGAGGGGCACCTGGGGGGCTCTGGGGGATTGGGGGGGGGTCTGGGGTCTCCTCCCACCCCCCAGTAACCCCCCCGTGTCCTCCAGGATAGAAATC